>NW_004524775.1:2167935-2186757 GCF_000260255.1 Octodon degus | reverse complement strand
GGGGCGAGGAAGGAGAGGGGAGGGGGCAGGGGCGGGAGGAAGGAGGGGCGGGGGCGGGAGGAAGGAGGAGGGGCCGGGGGCGAGAGGCAGGAGGCCCGGTGTGGGACAGAGGCCCTTGGTATCTCTCTGCGGACCTCCTTTCCTACAGCTGCGTGAGAACTGTGAATGACGCCCGAGTACTGAGCGCTCTGAAAGAAGAGGCATCTGTGGAGGTGGTCCTAAGGTAACGTGCAACCAAGCGGAGCTATACAAAGCTTTTAGTTTCTTCTCAAGAAGAATTTTACTAAAAGATTTTTTCCGAGAAGTTATTTTAAAATGTAACTAGGTTAAAATTCTGCATAAATTTTATTTATTTTTTATGTATTTGGTACAGGGTCTCACTACACAGCTTGGACTTGTAGTGATCCACCTGTTTTCAGCCTCCCCAGCGCTGGGATTACAGGCATGTGGTGCTGGGGATGGAACCCCAGTCCCTGTGCTTGCCTAAGCAGGCGCTTAGTCTACTGAGCTATCTCACCCGCCCTTTAAAATTCTTCATAAATTTTAAATTATGCATGTCCTATGCTGGAAAGGTGCCCAGACTACCAGCTCTGCGTGGTGTGGCCGGCGTTCCTGTGGGTGGCACCTCCACAAAGGCCTGCCACAGGCTGACCCTTACACTTGGGGGCAGACCCGGATGCCAGGCGCGACAGTCCGCAGTGGAGGAGACCTCCACTAGGCCATTATTTGCAACCTATTCCTCCACAAGTATTATTTTATTAAGTGGAATTTGTTAAGTCTATCCAATGGGCTGCATAGCAACTGTGAAACCAAAAGACAAAGCTGGCAAAAAGAGAAAAAAATGCGACTGGGTGTCTCACACTGTATAAATCTGATCCTTGAAAACTGGCTGGCGGCATACCAGTATTCTCAGTCACTTGATATGCAACAATATTAAAATGCTACTAAGAATAAGCAGACCTATTTAATTGCCGTTTTTCTGGTCTCTGCCCTGCTCACCCCCTTCCCTGCTATACTTCCAATAAACTTTAAAATAGCACTTTTATAAACTTTCGCAATGTTTTGCTTATTGTAGTAATGTTAGCATGTACAATAGGTAATTGAAAACGAATGCTTTTAAATATAATCAATTTGCCTTTCTGTGTAAGAAAATTGGGAAGCAAAGAGTTGCTAACAAACTTTGAGACTGCTAAAGCTTATTAACTGACTGGCAGGACCGTGCCCACCTGCTCTGGGGCCGACGCCTCACAAGATTCACTTGAAGGACATATTCGCTTCCAGCCACAGCAAAGAACTAGCATCATGGAGGGAGTTGGGTTTGTATTATAAAAATATCAAAGCACACTGATGGGGCATTTTCTTCTTTGGGATTTTGCTAGTACGAAGTGATTTCTGCTCATCAAAAGGTAAAGCTGGTGGTGGCCATTGCCCCTGTCTGCATCTGAAATTGGTTTAACTTGAGAACTGATATTTATTAAGAAAAAAATGAAATTCTACCTGTATTTCTTTCATACTCTGGAATACGATTTCTCAAATCAAAGGCTTATGCATGTTACATCTCTCTTTTCCAGATAAAATTAATTATTGAACCATAATAACATACGCTAGACACATACTTTGGAGTTCAGCTTTGAGCTAGTAGAACAACTCTTAAGAGAAAATGTTGAATTGCAGTTGTACTAATCCAGGAGCCCGATGTTCAAATACTGCTGACTCTGAGTGGTTTAGAATAAAGGAATTACCTCCTAATGTTCACGGATAACCAACACTTTTGCTTATAGCAGCAGTACAACTTTTTTCCTCAACTGGAAACTTGTAGACCACGCACACTCTTCCCAGGCCTAGGGTGGGGTTGTTGGGCCTGGGAAGGCCGGCTGCCCCTGGTGCCTGAGCAGAGGCTGCAGGAGAGGAAGTGGGGACTGACGCCCCCTGCAGACTGTACCTGAGCCCAGCACTGTGTGCAGGGTGGAGGCCAGTGTGAGTGCCTGCCAGGAGCAGCTCGTATGGGTGGGTGCCGATGCGGAGGGCTGCGCAGGAGAGAGACGTAGGGGTAGCGAGCGCCCCGGGAGACGCGTTTGCCTGCTCCATGGGTTTCTTTGCAAAAGTAATTGGCAGCTGTTTCCAATACCAAAATCCATTCTAATACTGATAAACATCGCCACGCTACAGATTCAAAGGAATAGCAAGAATACCACTTTAAAGTTCAGTTAACGTGTGTGTGTGTGTGTGTGTGTGTGTGTGCGTGTAATATATATTAGGACTATTTTCCAGATACATCCTGTGCTGCTGAAAGGTAATTTATAACTGAAGACAAACCAAGCAGTGCTCTTTTTGAGACTCTGACTTTGATCACTACTAGCCTTGGGGGTGACGGAAGGTAAGGAACGTGAACCGAGCACTCTTCACTCATCGCTACGGGCAGCACTTAGAGATACAAGTACCCAACCCAGTAGACCAAGTTGAAGAGTAGAAACGACGTGGGGAAGAAGACGCGCGAGTAGGAGTCCAGCTCTGAGATGTCTATGTGGATCCGCCCTTTCCGCCAGGACCCCGATCTGCACTCCTCATAGCAGCAGAAGAAGCTCTGGCAGTCCTTGCCGTCCAGGCACTCGTACACACAGGTGTCCTCCAACTCTTGCCAGTACACAGAATTGTTTAACGAGATCACTGCAGGTGGCGGCGGCCTCATGTCAAGGAGAGAGTAGTTCTGCAGCAACGAGAGTAGCACAGAGCCCATCAGGAAACGCTCAGAAAGCAGCCCGAGGTGCGGGGAGCGACGGGCACCTATTTCATCTGCTGTGCGGGAGGGGGTGGGCCAACGTTTTCTACTGGCCTGTAACAGCCATGTACGTATCGTGTATTTGTTCTTAAATGTGAAGTGGTACTTGTATTAAGTTGTGGAATAATAAATGTGATATTTTTATTTAATATGTAGGATGAATACAGTATATAGGAATGAAGAAGGAACGTTCTGATTCACAGAGTTCAGGTAAAAAGATAGCTTTCAAGAAAAGTGACAGCCATGTGTGTGATTGGAATGTTTGCTTTCTGCCTTCCTCAACTGTCCTGACATGGAAAACTAGGGTGCAGCTTCCAAAAGCCTATTTGCCTGCCTGCTTTAGTTTCATTTGTGCTGATTGAACTGGGACAGGTGGACCTGCGCAAACCTGGCCTCCAGCATCCGCAGAGAGGTGGACGCAGATGGTCACTTCAGCGGTGACCTGTGGGGCTGTTCCTTTGCCTGGCCTGGCACAGTGCTGGGACAGAGGCTGTCCAGTGAGGAAGCCTGCTTTGCCTCGACCACTATTACAGGGAACATGAATGCGCCCACTTTGCCTTCTCTTTGTGGATCTAATTTGACTACCGTTCACAGTCATGGCTGTGTGGTCTGGCCAATCGGGGTGGGGAGGCAGAACATCCGGCACCCAAAGCCACTCCTAGCCCTACGGGGCAACCTTGTATGGGGAAAGGCGCACGTGGTCTGACCTAAGCAAGATGCTGCTGGCCAGTTGCCTCTTCCTCGTGAGTGTGCAGCCCATCCGCGAGAGGAAGGGTGTCACCACATCTGTCGCCTTACCCCCACTGGTCCTGGGAAAGAGCAGAGGTGGAGCCCTGTGGTCCCTGCAACCCTAAGAAGCATCAGCTCCTCTGCATCAATGGTCCTTTAAAGCAAGGGGTGCGAAGTTACCAGGAGGGCTGCTGATGTGGTGATCTCTGCCTTCACAAAGTGGGACAAGCTTGCATTGGTTCAAAAAGCACGTGCTCTTGGGGCCAGGGAGATGGCTCAGTAGAATAAGCGCTTCCCTGGCAAGCAGAAGGTCTGAGTTCAATCCCCAGTTCTGCCAAAAAAAAAAAAAAAAAAAAAAGCACCCAGAGGCTACCCAGCCCCATCTTCTGTCCTGGGAGCCAGCAGCCCTGACTGCACTTGTGTGGAGTGAACTGTGGCCAGGGCAGCCCCAAGACTGAGCCCAGGGTCCTGCAGGATGGGGGCGGATGTCCCAGGACCTGACGGGAGACTTCAGGAGCTGCAGGCAAAACCACAGCAAGGTTCCTGGAGGCAAGAGCAAGCTCTCTTCCACATCTAGGGAATTAAACAGCCAGTAAAACACAAGTTTTAAGAGCTTAGTGGCTTGGAATGAAATGAATTCCATCTTATGGGATTGAAAAAAGTTAGGACAGGAACTGAAATAGCTCTACAGCTATACTTTGTGTTGTTGAAGTACTTTTTATAGGATTCTCTGCCATTTTCATTAATATTTCAAACTATGTGGAAGATAGAGATTTTAGTGACTGCTTCCCCCAAATCTTCTTTGGCCCAGTGGGTCCCTGATGCCCTCTCCCTCACCCATGTGTGTTTGGTCCTTTAGTTTTGCATTAGCAGGCAGGCGAGGCGCCAAGCCAAGAGTTGTGGCGCACCTTGCCCGGGCCACCCGTGAGGTGGGGCTGGCTCTGTCTGTCCGCCCTCTCTTCGGAAGCTGCTCATTTCTGCTTTTTTGTTGCTGTTGTTGGTAATGAAATAGAGCAAGCACTGAAAGGGTGGGGGCTCTTACCCCTCAGCTTGAAGGCTTCCTTCCACTCTGGGCTGCATCACGGTCAGCCTCTGGCTGAACATCTCTATGTCTTCTCTCCTGGCCTGTCACCTTTTGTCTGTGAATTGCTTTTCTTTGAACTGTCTTCAAGATCATTAAAACTACTTTCATTTTTTGCTAGGCTTACAGAAATCCTGCCTCCGTGTTGGAAGACATTTTCCTTTCCTTTGGCGATATCATTTCTACAACTCCAGGCTCCCTGGCTGTAGAGCAAAAGCGCTCCTGGCCTCAGTCTACCGGCTCCAGCTCCTGCTCCTCCTCCAGCAGCTCCTGCTGCCTGACCCCTTCTGATGCTATCTGGACACATTTGCTAGCTTCTCACAGCTGTCAAACTGGCTACCTACAACCTTCTGTCAGGTACCCTGCTACATGCTTGCAGTGGACAGCTACAGAGTCAGCTTAGGAAACAGCAGAAATGTGTGAAGTATGACCCCACTTAACCATCAGAGGACCATTTGTGATGCAGGGCAGGCATAAATATTCTGCATAATTAGTGACTTGTTTGGTATAAGGGAACAAAACCTATAATTACAAATGGAACTTGTTACACATGATAGAAGGGATAGTCCTACCTGTGGTTTAAAGATATATTCCTTAATTTTTCTTTAAATCTACATTCTCCCTTCAAACTGGAAATCCTGGGTATTGGGAACATGCCATGAATTGATAATACACTTAGACGTACTGTGGAGAGGGCAGGCGCAGTTACGTCACTGTGAGGAGGAGGGCGGGCCTTCCCCAGCGGGAAATTAGAGGCAGCGGCCACAAGCAGAGGACGCCGAAACTTAAGGCAAGGTGTGTAGAAAAGACCAAAGAAAGGACAATGACAATATTGCATATGACACGGGATATAAACCACAATAAATTAATATCCCCAATATATCCCACGTATGACTATATAAATTATAGGTGTTCTGTAAAATATAAAATGATCAATAACATGAATAACTGATACATTACTACTTTCAAATACAAATAAAACTTTAAAAACACTAGAAAGCAGTTCATAAAACAAATATAATCAGAAATAAACAAGTGAAAGTATTAAACTTTATCAATAACCAAATGCAGCAAGAAAAGTCACAGGTACGTGGTCTGCGTGGTCCCTGAACCCAAGGCTGCGAGCTCGCAGCCCTCAGAGTGGCTGCACAGTCCTGGGGTGGTGTGGCAGGTAGCCATGGGCAAGGACCATGCAGTCTTGGGAGGGCATGGTGGACCACCACGGGCAAGGACCACGCAGCCCCACTAGCCCACTCACTCTGATTCTATGGGTTTATGACTAAGCAAAAGGCACGGATATATGCCAAGTGGCTGTGGTAAAAATGTGTACATCAGTGAAATTTGTGGATAAGCCAGAATCCAGCTGTCACAGCCTGTGCATCTACTATGAGCGTGGAAGTCAGTCATTAAAGTTGGGCCAGCCAAATGGCTCAGTGGATTAAAGTGCCTGCAAGCAGGCCAGGGGCCGGGGTTTTGATCCCTGGGCCTGCCGTGCTGGCCCCACCCCCAGGTCGCACTGAGAAGGCAATTGAGACTGGGCGTGGTGGCACAGGCCTGTAATCCCAGCTCTTGGGAGGCTGTAAACAGGTGGATCACTTTAAGTCTGAACACCCTGTAGATACTTCCCTGAAAATACAAACAAAAAAAACCCCCAAGAAACAAACATTAAAATGACCCTAGAAAATATTTATGACACAGAAACTTAAGGACATTTTTTTTTAGTTATCAAAGAAGCTAGAGGAAAAAAAATACATAGATTACAATTTAGTTTTTTTCCCCAGTGTATGCATATATATTATTTGAATGCCTAGAAAAAAGAAATATATATGTACACTAATCCCTGCATAGAAAGAATATGAGTAATTTTCTCTTCTATTTTGCTAATGTCCCAAGTTGGATTTTCTTGGAGTAGTAGGGAACACATTTTTGAAGGGACTTCACACATTCCACAACAGGAACATATCTTTCAAGTGCAGCTTTAATTTAAGAGACGTTCTCAGAAACTTTGGAAGTGCAGGGCTCTACGTACCGAGGGGTTCTGAAGGCTTATGCGCTCATGAATCCATCTCGAGGACTCTGGATGCAACAGCTGAAGGAAAAGAAAAAGCATTAGGGAGCTGCTGTGGGCGCCTGTGCCCAGTCACTCCAGCTGCAGGCTCCTACGCCAGCCCATAGCACAGGCTGGGACCAGAGACACGGGGGAGGTGCTGCAGGAGTCTCCAGGACCCTTGCCAGACTGAGTCTTGTTGAGTCACTTATAATGTGCACTGCGAGATATTCAGGGAAAAATCACATTTAAACCCGCATTTATTTTAGACTAACCCCCAACTACCTTCCAGGCAGCCTTTGCTGTCTCTGGCACTCACCGACGATTTCTTCTTGGTGGTGGCTGGTTTTCTGCAGCTGGAGTAGTAGTTGAGGGTGGCGTACTCCATCAGTGCCGCAAAGACGAACAGGAAGCACACGGTCACGAAGAGGTCCATGGCGGTCACGTAGGACACTCGCGGCAGGGAGTTCCTGGCGATGGTGCTGAGGGTGGTCATGGTGAGCACCGTGGTGATGCCTGCACAGGGGACAGCCACGTGTGACGAGGACCGCGGAGTGCTGACGACGCCCGCCCAACACCGTGCTTTCATGGGACTCCTTATTGGCGAGTCCTTATGTGACTCACAGTTGTTTTTAAATTTATTTTAACTTAATTTTTGTTTTATTGAGACAGGGTCTTTCTGTTTAGTCCAGGCTGGCTGGAACATCCTGTCTCAGCTTCCTGAGTGCTGGGATTACAGAGACATGGGGGACGAAGCCACCAGCCTGGAAGTTACTTTCAATTTTAATGTCTATACAATTTGTAAGCGAGGCTTCAATACAATTTCTTACAATAGTCTTTGCAATGACACTAAAGTACTGACATTCCCTGACCAGTTCAGTTCAAGATTTTTCTTCTTTAATGATGTGAAATCAGTATGTGTTTAGTGGAAACTGCACTTTGAATTTTGAGTTTGGTGTTTCTCTGGGTCAGTGATTCTCCCTCGACCCTGGATGACGGCCACCAGCCCCAGCTCCCGCCGGCCCTGTGACCACCACTAGGAACCAAAGGACCCTCTCTAAGGCGTCAAGCTGGGAGGCTGAGCTCAGCAGGGCAGGGGTGTGAGGGGGATTTGATTTAAGACATCTCCAACTTAACGCCAGCTTGCGAAGACCTGCGTCCACCATGGCTTAGGGTGCAGCTCTACCTAACGGCCCCTTTTTAATTTATTTAGTGATTCACTTATTGTTCATCGTTTTGTCTTGTAAATATTTGTGACATGAAGACGTGCTGGCGGCCCTCTCGTCTGCTGTGGGCCGTCCCCATCTCAGGCCCTTCTTCCCCTCCTCCCCCGCCCTCCGGGGCTCTGGTCCTAGCTGCAGCTCTGCTGGGTGGCCCTCCTGACAGCATCACAGCCAGCACTGGCCGCCTGAGCCGCTCCGTCTGTGCCACCCCCATGACTTCTGGGCCTCTCCCTGCTCTTTGCACCGTGACAGTCTACAGCCTGTCTGCATGTTTGTCTCCCTGAATAGATAGTGTGGTCTTTAAAAGCAAGACTAGATCTTGCAGATCGTGCGGCTTTCAGAGCAAAGCTAGACCTTGCCAGTGTTGCCTGTCACCCAGCACCGCAGTGGGCCCGCCTCAGGCATTAAGTGAATAGTTTCGCTTTGAATGACAGCTGGTAATCAGTTTAGCCGTGGTGCTACTGGTAGCCGATACTGATCTGGTTCTGACCGTGTCAGATTGGACAACACTGACTGTGACTAGTTTAGAAAAAAGAATGAGAAAAATTGTGGGGAATAAGGAAGAACGAAATGAAGACGCGCGATCAGCACGAGACAGGCCATCTCTTCCCTGGGTAGATGCCCTGGGAGACCCGACAGGCTAGAACCCCTGGACCTGCGAGGTGAGGTGGCGTCTGAGTGTCACCGCTCCAGCACGGGGCAGTCAGAGGTCAGGTCCACACGACAGCGAGTCACACTGTCCCCGCCTTGGCTGGAGCACCACTGCCCACCGCTTCCTCCCTGCACCTGCCCACCGTGCTCTGCCGGGGCCTGATGGACAACGAAGGAGCTGCGGGTGGAGAGTGCGCCCGGCGAGGGTAGGCGATCTCGGGGAAGCCCAGGCCCCGCCTCCCCCTCCGGGCCTTCTCGGCCTTTGCCCCCTTGGGCTCAGTTCTTACAGTCACGGCCAGGCCTGTCTTCTAACACACGGGTATGTTCTGGTCTTAAACTGGAAAGTTTCAGACTGATGCAAGGAATCTGTTTATAAGAAGAGCCCTTGAGGTAAGCGTCCCATTTAACGTGAGCATGGATTGAACGCCGCACGCAGGCCAGCAGGGCTGGAAGCTGGGCGTCTGTCTGGAGTTGCCCGCGTCTGCACCCTCCAGAGCCTTTCTGGTCAGCCTGCGCGCGCGGCTCGCCTGCGTCCCTCCTATCTTGCCCTAACGCACACCTACAAGCGATACGGTGCTGAGAAGGTAACTGGTGGACAGTTCCTGGTCAGTGCAGCGCAGGCGCGGCGCTCCCAGGACCCTTGGCGCCCCGGCTGTGTCTCGCTGGGGGGTCCGCGGGGGCGTGGGGCGGGCGGGGAATTGAGGCAGGAACTCCCTGAGTCTGCGCGGACCGCGCTGCGCCGCCAGCCCTGCGCACTTAGCTTCTCGGACGCCGGAAGTCGTGTCTTCTGGCAAACGTGGGGCACGCTGAGCCCTTAGGTCTCCGCGCGGCTTTGGGACCTCGCCCTGCTCTTTCTGGACTCTCGCGACAGCGTCAGATGGTGGCTGACCATCTCACGGTTATCAACTCAGTTTTTAGTATTTTTTCAGCCAATTCTTTGTTGCTCAGATTGAGCACTTTTTCCTGATCTGTGTTTAACTTTGCTGGTGATTTTCTGGTTGTCTCCACTCTATTCTTCTACACTGCCGAGGACTCAGCAAGGTTTTCCTTTTTCTTGGATACTTTACTTTTGAGTTCTAAAAATCCACAGTTGGTTCTTTATATCTTCTATCTCTTTGCTGTGAATTTTTTATTTTTTCCTTTTGGTATAAGTATGTCTGTAATCACTCAATGAAGAATTATTATTATTTTTTTGGTAGGCTTAGCCTGCCCTGGCGTCAGGGCTGGCGCGGCATGCGGTGCCGGGATGCAACTGCGGTCCCTGCGCGCTTGCCTAAGCTTGCCTAAGCCGGCGTTAGCCCGCCGCGCCACCTCGCGGGCCGCACTCACTGAAGAATGTTTACGCCGCTGCTCTGAAATCTGACTCGCTAATTCCAGCATTGGTGCCATCTGAATGTTGGCATTTTTTTCTTGTATGCTGAATAACACTTGTTGTATCTTGGATATTCTGGGCATTATTTATGGGACTAAAAATTATTATAAAGCAACAATTTTACAGTAGCTCTATGTACTCAATGTATATTTAAACCAGAACATATTATTGCAAAAAATGCATACATAAGATTAAAACTTTTATACACCATATTTTTTTTTTTACAAAATGTAAGGTGAAGCTATACACTGGAGGAGAAATCACTGTTGTATGTAACCAATAAATCTTCATGATGTTGCATATATGTTCAGTAACACGCAACACTTATTTATTCACGTAAATTTTTACATCATATATAATTTCATTTTCACCCTCAAACGTGTGTTTCTGGTCTCAGAAGTCTTTAACCCAATAGTAAAAGTTCTCAGTTTTTCTTCTAGCAATCTCACAGCTTTAGCCTTATCACCTTAGCCTTTGATCTATGTAAAATTATTATTTTGTGTGCATGGAGGTAGGTAGCTGAAATGAGTTCGTGTAATGAATTTTTAGGGGTGGGTTCCATAATGCCAAAGACGGGCATGGACAACATTGTCCATGTCCTCCATCGGCCTGCTGACACTTGCCTGTGGGCACTATGACGTTCTGGGACTGCTGCGGACACCTGGAACTGCAAGTGGCACTGGGTGCACCCACACACCATGCATTCTCCTGGTTTACATATCCACAAATGTCTCTGGGAGGTGAGAAAGCTGTGGCTAATGCTGCTGCTGCTGCTGCGTGCCACCCGGCGGGGAGGCAGTCACAGTCCAGGCTGTCCTGGCTGACCTAATGCACTGTGCCTGCCACTCTGGACCTCTGGCTCTTCCCAAAGACAAAGCGGCTGTGAGGGTGAATGCCTGCAGTCAGTTCAGGAATCAAGGGTGCCGGACAGCACACTTCCAGACGTTTTTGAAAACTGCCTCGCAGCACTGCTTCAGGAAACAGCAGGAAAGATGGGACAGGCATGTTCAACGTGAAGGGGGGTATTTTTAGGGGCTTAATGGTAATGTATACTGCAAAAAATTAAACATTCACCATATTTTATGACCACACTTCATACAACGAACCCTGCTTTATAAATTAGCACAACAATGCACGTGCTGAGTCCTGCAGCCGTTCAGTCTCAGAGCATCTGCTGTGCAGGGCTCTGCCTGCCCTGCTTCGATGGTGTGAGGTGGCGCTTCCTGGCAAGAAGGAAGCTGGGGGGGGGCGTGGCCCGAGCAGCGTGAGCGTGGCACGCGGTTCTCCTCACTCAGACAACAGCACTAGCCTTTTCACGTTGAGGAAGCCCGTCTGGCTTCCCTTGCACACCCCGCTGGCCAGCACCGCCACCTTCACGAGCTAGGGCTCCTGTTAGGTACCCAAGGGTTCCCTGGACACCAGCACTGCAGTGTGGCGACAGCCGACCTGCTCCCGGTGACGCTGCCCTGACCAGTGGGCAAGCACACTCAAAGCAGGCGTATGGGGAACAAAGGGGTGGCTCGCATCCCGGGTGGGGGACAAAGTGGGGTAGGGTCATCACGCTCCTCAGAATGGGCTGGAAACTAAGCCTCACCACCATCGCCGAGGGCAGCACCTGGGGTCCACCGTCACTGAGGCTAGCACATGGGGTCACGACATGCTTCGCAGTGCCCCAACACCCCGAGATGCGCAGGATGCATTTTCTCTCAAGGCTAAGAGAGGGTTCCCTCCAAGGAGCACTGACGGCTCTGCTTCATTGTCTAAGAGGAGGCCTCACCTCGGTCTGGGGTCTGGCCTGGATTTGAGCGTTTCTAGTGGCTGGGATGGCGGCCTCTGAAGTTCTCTCTCCCTCCCTCCTGCAAGTCCCTCCGGGTGTGTGTGTGTGTGTGTGTGTGTGTGTGTGTGTGTGTGTGATTTCAGATTTCTTTGCACCACTGAGCTAAATTCCTGGTCCAATGATCTTTGTTTACAAAGAGTTTCCTCTCGCCTTCCTCAACCTGAATCTCAGTTAGTGACTCTCAGTTCACGGACTACGCGCCTCTTTCTGACATCTTTTCTCTATACTTTCTCTGTTGCGATAATTCATCTCTTCATTCATTAAGATTATATTTTTCTTTAAAGTCATGCACACTGCTATAAAATTGTTTTAAAAGTTTTATGTCAGCTGATATAATGTCGAAGTTGTCTTTTTCTGTTACCTTCTTATCATGGGGGCTATCCTTCTGCTTTTCATCATATGCTTACTACTGTTAAGAAGTCTGGACTACGTTACATTTTAAACATCACAGCAGTTGCTTTCCTATGACGGCTATTTACTAGTTGTGGTGTTGACCTTTCGTGACTTGGTTCGAGCTCTACTTAAAGGCATTGTAAAGTGCCCCTTTATTTCTAGGCATAGCGTCTCATTAAATATGATTGTCTTAATGACGTTGCGCTACCCTTCTGGGAATGTCACCTGACAGCATGACGTAATTCATCGTATCCGTCTGCTTGTCTCCCAATCAGTAGTGCAAACAGAGCTACACATGATATTGTATTGAGCTGAACTTTTAAATTCTTCTTATAATGACATCTACTCTTACAGAATTTACTCAATTTGTGGTAATATCTTTACTTGGTGATTTACGGATCCTGTCACATATTTTCTATAATGGTGCAAAGGAATACTGGCAGAGTACATTTAGGGCTGACTAATCTCAAGCAAATGTGATTTAAAAAAAATCACACACAGGAAAAGCACAGTGTACATGAGGGACCTCACAAGAGCTCAGAACCGAGACAGGGCCTTCTTCCCTAAAGAAAGTATTTTGAGGAAAACAACCTCTCTATTCAGTCTGATATCATTACTCGGGCTGCAAAACATTTGAAGTAAGGCAAAATTCCTACTAAAAACTAAAATAAGTTTCTGAATAATTGTAAAACTGCTGCAATGAAGAGTTGTGTGAGGAGGAACTGGAGGCAGCGCCTGAAAAGGCTGAGGAAGACGCGCAGGTTATTTCCTGTTTGCCGCCAAAGTTACAACACCCAGCTGGGAGCCTGTCTTGAGAGAGAAGGTTCCACACAGATCACGGCTTTTGTGTGCAGGGGCCTGTGGCAGGGTCTGTCTCCTTACAGTCACGTAATCAGCCTCACGAGGTGGCGGGTTCTAAGCCACACCAACACTGTTCTGATCACAGCGACCTCAGAGCTTAGTATCAGCGAAGGCAATGGAGTCCCTGTGGTTCGCTAAGTCACCCTAATTTACGCAGCACACATGGAGTCGCGCTGTCAGAACGAGCAACCTCATTCGGACACTTAGAACAACGAGAGCATGGCTGAGGCAGCTCTCAGGTTAGGCCGCTTGCCTCTGTCTCCTTAATCGAAGGCATTTTTATGAATTCTTTTGCATTAAAATGGCACAAAATAATGGAAGACTTGTTTTGAAACTTACCTAACGCCGTTCTTGCTGGTGTAGCATCTTTTTTGATCCAAAATGACACCCACGATAAAACCACGGTGAGTATGCAGGGGATGTAGGTCTGGATGGTGAAGTAGCCCATCCTTCTGCTTAACTCAAAGTAGATGGTCATGACAACATAGTCACCTGTGGCAAAGCATCGCCAAAATTCAGTCAGTTTTCACGGGTTAGAAACGGGTCAGGGGAGTAGCTTATAACTTATTTTGCAAAGTGAATGACTTAAAAATGTACAACTACAGCCATATCAAGTAAAAAACATGATTAAAGTGGTGGTGTACTTCAGTGGAACTTCTAGAGTATCCCTGGTTTTGCAAAGCCATTTATTACCCCGTAAAGGCCCCAGAAACAAAGATTAGGAGACAGACTGATAGACACGCGTGTCTGTTCCCTGTCAGGCTGACTTGAGAAGCTGCAGTCCGGAGAGTCCGAAAGTCCTCCGTGCGCTGCATGCCTGAAGTCCAGGTGACGGCTGTACCCAACCCTCACGGGTCCGAAGCCACAGGATGGATTTTTCCAGTATTAGCAGTTACCGCATCATAGGCAAATTTGTGCAATGATTTTATATTTTTATTTTATCATATCAGAAATTTCAGCTTATTAACTTTGCACTTCACATTTTATTTAGTATTTTTTTACTTATCTTTTTATAAGTCCAGCATTTAGGCTGCCCCAATTCAGAAATAAAAAGAGGACATTATTTCATAGAATTCTCTTCCCTCCGATTAGAGCAAAGCCATGCTGCACAGGACTTAGAAGCGGCGTAGACACTGCTAGAGATGTCACAATTTTCCTGGGGACTTGAAGCTGGTACACGCTTAATGGACTGCACATTTCATTTTAAAATAGTCAGCTATTGTTCAGGCTTCTTTCTGCTGAGGTTTCTGTCTTTCATCTTCCTCGCTTGGACCCTCTAGCTTCTAGACAACAGGCTCGGCCCTCCAGCACCTGGAGCCCATCACATCGCCCTGCACTGTCCCCTTCCACCTGTGCACACCCGCTTTCACTCAGGTCTTCTTCTTACTTGATCAGCTGGAGCCACCAGGAGTCACAGTTGATGCCTCCTTTTCTTCGTGATTCTCCCTGCTCCACTGCCCTCAAATCCTCCTCCCTCCTCTTGCAAGGCACTGTACCCTGTCAGGGGCCCAGCTGACCTGTCAGCAACGGTCTGCCTCTGTCTCCGCCCGTTCTAGGTCCTGCTCTGAGAGGATCCTTACTAAATGCTGCGTCTCCTCCTCTCCTGCTCTTTGCACTCCACCAACATCTTAGTGTCTGTACAGCGGTCACGCTTTGCCCACAGTCCACACCGTTCTGCCCTAAATGCTTTCTACACTGCTAGCATTTAGCCAGCCCAGTCCTCAGACGGGCTGAGGTCCTTCCGCTAGACCTCTAAATCTCTCTCCTTCTGTCGATAGTGTTCTTTTTCCCCTAATCCTTGCATTTAAGTAGCTCCAACTTACATGTCTTTAACATCAATGTACAAATCCTCTAGTTCTCCCAGCGTCTCCCCTGAATCCATTCCCAGCAGTTGCA
The DNA here is from genome assembly GCF_000260255.1 of Octodon degus. NCBI lineage: Eukaryota > Metazoa > Chordata > Mammalia > Rodentia > Octodontidae > Octodon > Octodon degus. The sequence continues at coordinate 2,171,888 of NW_004524775.1, read as the reverse complement.
GTGCACATCACAGTAAGGCTTTATATCTGTCCTCGAGTGGAGAGCCGTTTGGTCTATAGCCAGCACCCTTGTGCTGTCAGCTCACCACAAGCACTGCTCAGCACTTGCCCAGTGAAAACAACGTCACCGCAGTCCCAGTTTTGTTTAGAAAGTCAATAGGACTAACTCAGCCCCCATGACAATAGTGATTTTAAATAAATTAGAAATGCTTTGCTGGATGTTTTGTTTTGTTGTAGCAATATTTAGGGTTGTTGATAGGAACATTAATTTTTGAGACCATTTTCCAATAAAGATGAAATTTTTAAGCAAATTAGCATTTCAGTACAAAGGAATCAGGATGATTACCCTAAAGCAATAAAAGACCACAAAAATATTTTTCTAAATAAAATGAATGCCGTAGATAAATCATTTCCTGGAGAAATGTTATTAAATTATATTATTTAAAAATCCCTTCTAATTTTTCACAAAAGTATAGTCTACATTGTAGGACAAGAAAACCAAGCACAAAATAAAATGTAATAAATCACCCTAAGAGTAATGGACACAACGCAAATAGAATATTCAAAGACTGAAATAGTTTCTGCAGTTAGCACCATTGTAAGTACCTGTGAGTAACAGACGGACAGTTATGAGGCAGACACACAGCCGGCTCCCCAAGTCCATCTGCCTTCCCCCTACCGAGGCAAGGGCTGCCTCACACCTGTGATCAGCACACTCCTTTGCTTGACTCAGGGATCTGTCTGGACCCTGGAGCTGAGCACCCCGTCAGCTCAGAGGAAGGTGGCAGCAGCCACCACAGCTGTCACAGTGCGCATGCAGGGGGACACATGCATGACCTGACCATGGTGGAGAAGGGGTAGGCACCAAAGTCCCCGCTCACAAATGGAGGCGTGTGCAAAGCTATTGGTGATGGGCGCAGGCTACAACATGACCCTTGACTCCTGCAGATATTTTCAGAGGAAGGGTGAAGCCCAAAAAGCAATTTTAAATCCTAAATACTTGTTTTATTTATTTAATTAGGCATAGACCCATCTTCAAAAATTTCTTTTTAGTATTGGATATATTAATAATTTATTATAGGTCAAGGGTGGTTGTGAAGAGAGATTGTAAAAGTTGTTTGAAACACTGCAGTAGAATAATTAGGACTTTCTTTTCTTTTTCTCTTACTCTTCTTCTCTTCTATCTTTTTTCATTCCTTAATTCATAAATCCCTTACCTGGTAGATAACACCACCAAGAAGAGATGGCCATACATTTTCTGTCTTTGGTTGCAAGCTCTCCACATTTGATGGACTCTGACAGGGTCAATTTCAGACAAGTCAGAGTCAGATGAAGCCAGTGCTGTAGGGCAGCATAACTGCTTCAGGCTGGATGACTGGCCATTATTGGGAAAGTGACCTTCAGCTTGCAAAAGCTGTGAGATACAATAAAACCATAGGACATGGCTGACTTAAAGACATTGTTCTTTACTTCACTAAGTTTTATGCTTGGAAAAACATTATTTTAATAAATGAATGGAGAGAATAAATTAGTATTGGAGAAGGATGGTGATGATTGATACTGTCTTTTTCTAAAAATGCTTACCAGCTGCTGAGATTTTATCTCCCATTTTACCTATTTATATCCTTTTCCCTTTAGCCTGATGGATTCCACCTTTGGGTCATGATCAGAAAATAACTAATATCTAAGCAAATTTTTAGTTTTAAAATTCTAAGTTCCTGTTTTAAAATCTTCCACAAAAAATTATCTTATTTTTGAAAATCTAATACTGCTTAAGGGGGCATTCTTTCTAGAAAACTAAGAGAAAACGTTGATTGAATATGCAAATATATTTTAATTCTGCTGCTTTAGAGACATTTCCATTGGAATTTACCATCCCCTGGTGGTGGAAAGAGTGGGATCCCGAAGACAGATTCCCAAAACAATGGGCTTGCCCCAGAACTACCTCCTCCTGCAGAACTGACCTGGGTGCTCCAATTCAGAGCCTTTGTTTACTCCATGGCATGAAAGTCTGCCAAGTTCTAATTAGCAGACAACATTCAGCAGCACTGAGCACAGAAACGGCCCCTGTCGTTCCTGTCCTGTCCTTTAGGTTGTCACTTGATGTCCTTTTACTTTGCTTATGGCACCCATGCATGACAATTAATTTTACAGAAATGAATTTGTCAGTTGGTGTGATCCCTGGACCTCTGTGCCCTTGGCCCCGATCCTCAAGTCTCCTTACATGTTGTGCTCCCTTGGCCCACTTGTCCTGCTATGCAACTAATTCTCTAAATCAAATTTTAAACATTTTATGATTGGCAGTCACAACAAAAGCTCTGCCATCAGCAGTCACCTGTAAGGCAATGACTTTTATTCGTGAGCTCAATATTTGTAGGGATGTATTTGTACTCTCTGATTCCTACACAGTCACCACATGATCTGAACTGCTGTGTGCATGGGAGATGCACATGGAGTGCACCCCAAGTGGCTCCATGCTCCTATGACTCCATCTTCCTGCCATGCACAGACGCCGCGACCTTCATCTTAACCAAGAAAACATGACCTGATCCTCCCTTTATTACATTACTGTACACGGAGAAGGCTATGTGTATTTTGCAAGTGTAATTATCATACTCAATCTACTGATTTTCAAATTAGTACAAAGGCGGCATACCCTGGTGGATCTGACCGAGTCTGAGAGCACTTTGATGAATGGCTTGACCTTTGCTGAGACAAATATACAGCATCCTGAAGAAACCAGCCACCGTCAGTGCTTTGGCTGCAAAGGATGTTGGATTCTGACTCCGACCTGAGGCTGCAATAGATTCCCAGGCAGGCCTCCCAGATGATAGTGCAGTCCGGCCACTTTCACTCTCAGTGTTGGGACAGCCCGAACAAAAGACCTCCCGAGCCGCCCCGGCACACAGCAACTGCAGGACCGCAGCCGTCCGGCTCTGTGCCAGTACGCTTGCTGTGGTTTGTTACTGGTAAGTGGGAAACAGATGCGAGAGCAACGATGCCTTGCAGAAGAACAGCGCTCAGTGCTCTCTGCGGCCAGCCTTGGTGGGTCTTGCTTCTCTGCTCCCACGTAAAGCACAGGACCAGCACACAAGTCCCTCAACAGACACGAGGAGTGCATTTATTGGAAGATGCTGGGACTGTCCTGCTACAGTGTTGTATGTGGTCAGATTTCTAAACTTCTGTGTAAAAATTTGTAATTGTCTGTTTCTATTTTTTTACTATTTTTTCACATTCTGTGGGGATTTAAATTTTTGCATATTAGCGATTGATGGAAAATACCTGTTCCATGTTATGTCTAAGACGTTTGATATTCAGACAGATACTGATGTAAGCTCAACAGTTTATGTTTTAGGGTAATAATATCATTAAGCTTCTCTTCTGGAGGGTTAACAACTTAAGTTTGCACACCAAAAAATTGAGAAAAAGAAGGGCTACAAGGACAGTCAACATTGTGGCTCTAGCCTTCAAGGTCAGTGAGAACTGAAGACATACGGGAACCTGTACTGTAATATCCTGTAACTCAGTGGTGTCCCAGATTTTCTGATCAAGATTTTGGGGCCCCAGAGGAAAGTGATCGATGATGTAGAGTGTGCCTAAGGAGAGTCACCTACAGAGAAAACATTCTTTCAGGCTTTCACAGAGAGCAAATTGGTCAAGCAAAGGCCATGACTCATCCACATGGCCGACACTGACAAAGGATCTACAAACTGCTATACAGGGTTTCAGGGTAAATCCTGAGGGGATTTGACTGACTTTGTCAGATACAAAAGTTACACTTTTTGTTATATCAGTCTTGCTGTATCTTGGTCTGTGCCATCCAGCAGAAAAGTATAAAAATGAGGTATAAAAAGTAAAGCCGGTCCTAGCCCAGGTCCGGTGAGTGTGCGGAGAGTTTCCTGCTACCCTGCGCCGGCGGGACCAGTCCCAGCCCAGGCGCAGCGTGGGCCGGAC
>NW_004524775.1:2134693-2163797 GCF_000260255.1 Octodon degus | reverse complement strand
AATATTATTAATTTTATTTTTTTAGGTTTTTTTTTGTGTGTGTGCAGGGTCTCACTACGCAGCCCAGACTCGTAGTGATCCTCCTGGTTTCTGCCTCCCTAGTGCTGGGATTACAGGCGCCCACCACCATGCCTGGACTCCACTGCCGGCTCAGTGCGCCGGGGATGGGGCCGGTGCGGCATGCAGAGTCAGGGATGGAACCTTGGCCCCTGTGCTTACTTAAGCAAGCGCTTAGTCTGCTGAGCTACACCACTGGCCTCTTATTAATTTTAATAAATAAAATTAATAAGCCTCCAGCCAACCTTATCAAAAAAATGAAAGAAAAAACTCAAATTCATGCAATGACGAATAAAAGGGTGAAATCACTACAAACCCTATTGATGATTCAGAAGATCACCAGTACTCACTTCTGAAATCTCTACCTACACAGGAAGGAAAACACAAAGGAAATGCATAGTTTCCTAGATACATACGAATTGCCAAAGCTGGATTAAGAAGATAGAAAAGCTCTAAATAACCAATAAAAGGAACTGAAATTGAAATGTAACAAAAACCTACCAACAAAGAAAACCTAGGTCCAGATGATTCACAGCTGAATTCTACAAGCAATTTAGAGAAGATTTAATGCCTAATTTTCTCAAACTCTTCAATGAAATTGAAAGAGGAGCAGTTCTCCCAAACTCACTCCTGGAGGCAAGCATTAAGCTGATACCAAAACCAGAGAAAGACCCAACTAAAAAAGAGACCCACAGGCCAATCTCTCTAATGCATATGGATGCAAAAATCCTCAGTAAAATACTAGCAAACAGGATGCAGCAAATCATCACGAAGATCATAAGTCATGACCAAATTCGATTCATCCCAGGATTTCGGGGGTGCTGCAATATACACAAATCCATAAAGTAATACAGCCCATCCTCAGAGCCAAGGGCAAAAACTGCATGAGCATCTCAGTGTATGCAGAGAAAGCTTTTGACAACGTCCAACACTCATTCATGATAAAACACTACAGAAAATTGTAAGAAATGATCTATCTCTCAACTTGATGAAAGCCATCTATATGAAATCAATAGCCAACATCACACTAAATGGACAAAAACTGAAAGTCTTCACTTTAAAATCAGGAACAAGACAAAGATGTCCATGGTCACCACTCTTATTAAATATAGTTCTGGAACCATGAGCTTGAGCAAGTACACTAGAGAGAGAAATAAAAGGAATAAAGATTGGAAAGGGAGAAGTTAAATTACCATTATTTGCAGATGACACAATACTCTACATAGAAGACCCCAAAAACTCCACCAAGAGACTATAGATTTACTAACCAAATTCAATAGTATAGCAAGGTACAAAGTCAACACTCAAAAATCAATAGCATTTTTGTATAAAAACAATGAACCCATCTAAAGAGAAATTAGGGAAACCATGCCTTTCACAGACACATCCCCCCAAAATGCAATCTCACAAAGGACGTAAAAGATTTATACAGTGAAAATTACAGTACTCTGAAAAAAGACATCAAAGAGGACTTCATAAAATGGAAAGATATTCCTTGCTCCTGGATAGGAAGAACCAACATTGTGAAAAATGGCCATACTCCCAAAATTGGTATATTCAATGCAATCCCAATTAAAATACCATTAGTATACCTTACAGAGCTAGAGAAAACACACATAAAATTCACCTGGAACCAGAAAAGACCCAGATCAGCAGCAGGAACCCTGGGCAACAGCAGAAAGGCAGGAGACATCACAATCCCTGACTGAAATTATACTACAAAGCCACTGTGGTAAAAGCAGCACGGTACTGGCAAGAAAACAGACCAGAGGATCAATGGAGCAGATTAGAAGAGGCACACACAACTACAAACACACTCAGCCCTCTTATTTTTGACAAAGGGGCCAAAAAAATTTACTGGAAGAAAGATGGCTTCTTTAATAAATGGTGCTGGAAAAAATGGGTTTCCACATGCCGAAGACTAAAACTAGACCCATGTCTCACCATGCACTAAAGTCAAAATGGATCAAAAATCTAAATATTTAAATTAGACTCACGTCTGTCACCACGGGCAGCCAGCGTATTACAGAGACGCACGCACGCAAGTGTTTAGGGTAGCACAGCCCGGAAGCTGAGGCTCAGACTGGCCGCGACGCGCACCGGCAGCAAGAGTGTGCTGATGTGTCCACACACCAAGCAACAGCACTCGGCCTTAAAGGACAACTCCGAGTCACTTGTGGGACGGTGGAGGAGCCCCGTGTCCCAGTATGAAGGAGCAAATCAGGCACAGAAGCTAAGTATCATGTGTTTTCTCTTTTTGAGCAATCCGAAGAATAACTTAAAGAGCAAAGCTAAAGGTAGATGACGGGAAGCAGGGAGCTAGGCTTCGTGGAGATGGGGGAGAGCTGGAGGTGGGGAGGCTGCAGGGCAAAGGAGGGCAGGCGAAGGAAAAGGGCCAAGATGCGGCGTGCTTTAGCGCATGCACCGCCAACTCACCATACGACACGCCTAATATATACAGCAGGTACGGACCGACAATGACTGCTTTAAAAGGCGGACTCTTGGGCAGGTGATCAGGTCAGAAGCACTCCACCCCAGCTCGTGGGGTCCATGAGCCGGCCGGACGCCTGGCGGGACCCCGGGCCACGCCCACCGAGCGAACCGGAGCTAAGCGCGCTCTGTGAAGAGGCCCTCTGCAGGTTCCCAGCGTGCAGGTTCTCTCCTCCGGGCTCTGCCAATCCTGAGAACTGGCGTTTGTAAACTACCCGCGCTAAGACCTGCTACGATTCAGTGAGGCGCAGAGCGAGGCGTGCAGTTGTGGCGCCATCCGGGATGCTCCTCCTCCCGTCCCCCATGCGCTTGGTCTCTGCGAATCCGTAAGGAGCTGCTCGGACTTGCCCCGCGGGCTGCCTTGGCCACGGCACCCGTACGCCCTCCTCTGACGGCGCGGTAGCGCCCCACGACCTTCCGGAGGGTTCTCCTTCAAGCAGCCGCACAGCGCAGCAGCTGGGGATAAACTGGGGATTATTTCCTACTTTCAGGACTTTTTCCTTTTCTGTGTACTTTGATTTGGTATTCCACTGTTTCCAGAAAGGAATACATGACAAAAATATATCTACTATGTCATATTATGCCAATTTTAAAGGGAGGATCACTTAAATATTTCTGCCCACAAAATGTTGAGTTCGTACCCATGTCCTGATTGTTCACTTTTTATAATGAGTAAAATAAAAATTTAAAAAGTATTACATATCTTAAGACAGATACATGTAGTTATTTTTAAAAATCAATTTCATTACATGTCCATAATTATGTTTAACCATCAAGCAATAACTGTAAGAATAATTAAGTCTTGGTAAAATTGAAGTATACTAATTATGTAAAATTAATTGGCAAAAATGATTATATTTCAATGAACTGCTGGGTGAAACCTTAGAATAATTACCTTTCTAGGATCATTAAGCTCTACTTTATAATCTTTCAAAATAAAATTTAATTAAAAAATAAATCTAATTTTCCTTCCCGTGCATCCCTACATAGTGCATGGGACTGAGCCGTTTAAATTCGTCTTTCACGAGGAGCCCTCTGGGCTCCGAGTTTTTGTTATCCAGGGCGTCTCTGTGGCACTGAATCAGGCGAGAAGCGGGAGCACAGTGGGCCAGGGCAGGAGGGCAGCAGGGACCTCTGCTTTCAGCTCCGAAGTACAGAGAGCCGGGAAGCTGTTCCTGCATCTTTACAGGAAGAAATGTGCAGGCTGAAAAGGACTTGTTTAATCCAACAGAGAAATGCGATCAAAGCTTGTAGACTCGCGGGCACAGAAGGACGAGGCGCTCAAGACAGGCTCAGCTGAGACAGAAGCCGCGCCGGGTGTGCGGCGCGGCGGCGCAGTCTTCCTGCAGCAATTTCAGCACATGGGTGAGGGTCGGGAAAACTCTCACAGCTGGGGAGCCCCTGCGCCGTGAGGCCCGGGCCGGAGCGGGGGTCACAACGCATTCACGAGCTTTGCCTCTGCTTCCCAGGTGCCCGTTGGGCGGCCCGAGGGGCTCTCTGAGCACCCAGACGGTCGGTCGGAGGGGCCCCCGCCGTCGCCCAGCCTTCTGTGCTCTCTGCACTGTTCCGTTTCTTAGACCGAAGAGCGCCAGGCCTGTTCATAGTCCCCAGAGCTTACTGAGCTTCAGCGGCTCAATGTAAGCTTATATCCTGTACGGAATTCTTGATAAAAAGAGTATTATGGAGAAAAATGAAGGAAATAGGGTTGCCATAAAATTTAATAATAATGTCTCAACATTAATTCATGTATTTTGCAAATGTACTAGAGTAATTTAAAGAGAAATCGCATCAGATGCATAGGAATTCTTTGTGACTTCTAAAGTAAAAAGCTTTTTAAAATTTTTATAATACTATGAATCAGAGATAAGTGATTTCATTATTGCAGTTCTTTAAAAATTGAAAAATTCTGTAAACCTCAGACTGCACCGAGGCAAATGTTTTTATCATTTGTCTGCGTCTCCTGGAGGCATTGGCTGCAGCGGGCTGTGCTGCGCGCCCTCCTGCCTCTGCGGGAAGTCGCGGGCTCCCGCCTGCTGCACCCTGGGAGGCGCCGACGGTGGACCAGCTCCGCTCCTGGCCTGTGGGGGCAGCCAGCCCATTTGCCTAAATGCACAGTAGTCACTCTTATGGCGCCCATAAAGTGAGGTAAGATTTCAGGACAAGCGGATCCGAATCCTGGAGAAATATAGGAGCTGGCAGCCCAAAAGCTGTTCCCTGCTGAGAGCGGCCCCCTCAAGAGACCTGGAGCTCAGATGGAGCAGAAGAGCAGGAGGACGAGGAGGAGGAAGCGGCTTCCAGGCCGGTCCGCTGAGGCAGGCATGGCTCTGGCTGCAGCCCGAGCCGTGGACAGCAGGCCCCGCCTTCGGCTTTTGGACGCAGACTCACGCTAGTGACTTCCTGGGTGCTCCCAGCCCTTCAGCCTCTAACGGTAGCTGCGTTCCTGGTCCCTTTTCTTCTGAAGCTTTCAGGTTCTTGGGCTGTGCTGCAGGGCGCCCTGACGTGGGCCACCCTGCGCAGGCTATATAGCCACTAAAACTATGAGCCAATCTGCTAAGTCTCCTCGTGTGGTTTCTACATCAATTCTGTTCCTCCAGAGAAGGCCAGCCAGTGCAGACCGGAAGAGCCACATTCAGGAATCGCGCCTGTGACGGGGTCTTAGTAAACACCAGATTCTACCCCAGTTTTTCTTGCTCCATCCCCCAACACACTACCAAGCATAAAGTCGGATTAATAGCATGGTTCAGGAAGGCACGATGTAGGAGACAGAAGCAGTTACTGGGAAGAGGGCCAAGGGAAGGTGAGGAGCCAAGCCACGGGGCTGAAGTAAAGCCTGGCCCAGCTTCCGAAGGAACAATCTCTCACACTAAAGGCCTAGCAGAACGACAGCCACGCTTATCTCCAGCACACAAAGCCTCCACCTCAGTATCTCCTCGTGCACAAAATATATTTGGCTTCTAAATGAAATTCCCAGACACATGTAAATAAAGAATAGCAGGGGCAACCTTCTCGGGTCCCCCTCCTGTCCTTTTGGACAGGAGCTTTCTTTCCCCCAGTAAATATATTCTACTCTTAAAAAATAATAACAGCAGCTTACATATACAAAGCAATCAAAAAGAGAACCAAATACAAAAGAGAGGGTATTTCACATAATTAATTAAGATATTAATGGTTCTAATGGAGAAGGGAGACAGCAAGAAAGACTAAGTGGGTGATTTCACCAGATCAGTGAAAATTGAAGTGACCTAGTGGGAATTCAAGGCCTAGCAAGAGGCAAAGCACTCCTCTGAAGGCTGAGTCAGTGCTGATGAGGGGTCAGAAAAGAACTGTGCCTTATGACACATGCACACAATGCATTCAGCCTAAAACATACAGAGAAATAGGAATTTAAAAATCAGAAGGGAAGGGCCAGCGAGATAGCTCAGTGGACTAAGCACCTGCTTAGGCTTAGGCAAGCGCTGAGACCAGGGTTCTACCCCCGCTACTACAGGCCACGCCGGCCCCTCCCCAGGCTCGCTGAGCTGCCCACCAAGTCTGGGTGTGGTGGTACACGTCTGTAATCCCAGCGCTGGGCAGGCTAAAAACAGGAGGATCATGATGAGTCCGAACTGTGTAGTGAGACCCTGTACCAAACACATTAAAAATAAATCAGAAGAGAAATTAAGAGCTGTGGAGAAGTAACACACTGTTCAATGTGTGCAATTAAAATCCAGGAAGAATAAACCAGTGAACGAGATATTTGAATAAATAGTAACTCAAGATTTTGTAAAATCATGACTAAGATTAAAGCACATAGCCAAGAAACGCAAACATTTGGCAGGATAAACATCGAACAAGCACAACAGCTGCAACACAAATGTGCCTTGCAATGTTGAACCAGACGTGAAGAATGCTGGGAAGGCAGGAGGAGCAGACGGCGACCCTGCCTGCTTCACCCTGCAGAGCAGGGGCAGCACCAGCCGCAGGCTTTCTTGCAGAAATCATGTGACAAGACAGTGGAACCAAAACTTTGAAGCTCTGAAAGAAAAGACGCTGGCCAAGGATGGGCCTCAGTGAGGACATGTCTCGAATATGAAATGGCATGAAAGTTTGTCAGATAAAAGCTCAGGGAAAGTTGCTGGTATTAGATCTACTCAACAGGAAGTGGAAAGGAAGCTCTCGAACGATAAAGAATAAGACTCACTCAGAAACTTGCGTTCATTTGGAGAAATGAAGAATGATGGACAAGCCATGGGCGGGTATCTACTCTTGAATTTTCTTGGCTTTAGAAAATAGTTACTTAGAGCAAAACTCGACAATATATCTCATGTGTATAGGACAAGAAAAAACTGCAATAAATAATAAGAACTGTATAAGAGGTACATGGAAGAAATTGAGACTGTACTGTTAAGAAGTTTTTACAGTACATATATATCAGCATAATACTATTTGGAGGCCAACACAGATTGTTAATATATATTGTAAATCCTGGCACAATCAATAAAGTTTTTAAATAGTTATAAAAAATCAAGTGAGTATATAATGTATAAGACTAAAACTGCTTACTAGGTGTATTTAAAAAGGGAAACAATAAATGGAGCACATGAATAGCTCACAAAAAGATATATTTTATTCTAGCCTTATCAAAAATTAATTTATATAATAGTGGTCTCAGTACACAGACTGCCAGCTTGAAAAAAAAATTGAACTACACTACATGAAAATCACTTTAAACATAAATGCACAGTTAGAATAAAGGTTAAAATGGAAAGTGCAATCAATACCACGCAAGAGTAACCAAAAGCAAGCTTGACTCTCTGGCTTAATTTTAAGTGAAACAGACTCAGAATATGGGATGTTCCAGGAGTAAAAGAGGAGGAGCTACATAACGACAGAGGTGTGAATGCCCCGAGAGTGTGACAGCCCCTAATCCTTACCAAACAGATGCAAAAGCATGACACGAAAATAACAGATTTGGGAAGAGAAATGAAGATATAAATATACTTGCATGGAAATCTTAATGTCTTTGCCATGTAATTGAAAGAACAAGAAACTTAAAAATCTGTAACTATATGCATGACCTTAACAATGTCAGCTGCTTTGACACGATTTAAAGTTACAAAGCATTCTTCTCAATGGAACACCAGAGCAAACGTTCTTCTCAAAAGCATGAACTTGCAAAGCAGAAGACATTCTGGGACCAAAACCAAAGCTTGACAAATTTAGAAGAAAATGAGTCACGTAAAGTAGGTCTTGTATAAACTAAAAATCAATAACACAAAGATATCTGGAAAATCCTCAACTATTTAAAAAATAAGCACATGATTCTAGTTTTTTATAGGTCAGGGAGTATCAAGAGGAATTTTACAAATATTCTGAGTGGAAATTAGAATGCAATCCATGAAAATGCATCAGGTAAGTAAATAACTGCAAGTGAGACTCTGCGCAGGTGGAGCGCCACATGTGGAAGGCCCACGCTGCCGAGGGACATGTCCAGAACTAGTGCTCTAAGCCGGCAGCTGCAGAAACCAGAAAAGGAGAGAAAATTTAAAACAATGTATTAAGAAGAGTTAAAAATTAAGGTTGCAGGAGAACCAGTGATATTTAAAGGCCAACAAAAATAGTCAGTAAATAAAATCTGCCTCCTTGAAAAGACCAACAAAGTCAACCTATTATTTTTATGTTTCTGCATAGCAACTGATCAAAACTTAAGTGGTTTAAGGCAGCAAGCATTAGATAACAGCGCTCTAGGTCAGTGGGCCAGGCGTGACAGCGCTAGATTCTCTGCTGAGAGTGTCAAAGGGTGACATCAGTGTCCTGGGAGGGCTGCAATCTTGTCCAGAGGCGCCAAAGGAAAACATGCTTCTGAGGTCACTCAGCATTCAGACTGTTGACAGACTTTGCTTCCTTATGACTGTCGGGCTGAGTCCCTCTTTTTCCTCCTGGCGATAGCCAGCTGTGCGCTCAGATCCTTCATTCCTTGCCCTACAGCTGCTTCTGTATTTAAAGGAGAAAAGGAAAAACCCACCGACACTTCTGATCTCGGAATTGCTCTTCTAGGAGCGGCCAGGAAAACCTGGGTGGACAGGGTCCACGTGGAAAACCTGGGTGGACAGGGTCCACGTGTTCCAGTAACTTCTCCACTACAAGTAATTGCTAAATCCGAAGTTCACCTGTGCCATGGGACATGGCCTGGTCGGGAAAGCACAACCATCAGAGTCACGGCGAGCAGGGGCGGGAGGCCTCGAGAGCTCGGGGCGCGGTCCCTACCATGGCCGACAAACCTGAAAGGTCTAACCAAGAAAGAGCTCTGACATGAGCTATCAGTCAGAAACGCAGAGGACAACATGAATGGGTGACAAAGGAGTGAGGCTGCGTAACAAATGCTGTACCAATAATTTTGCCACTGAGGTGAAATAAACATATTCTATGAAAAAAACACAAGCTACCAAAACTCACTCAGGAAAAAGTAGGTAACTCGAATAACTTACATATATGTAAAAGCTTTCTGTAACTACAACTAATCACTGATGGTTTCATACATAAATTGCAGGCATTTAAGAAAGAAATATCATGAATTCTCTTCAGTATTTTCACCAGAAAATAAAATGAAAGGAAGCTTTACTTAAAACATTAGAACTGTCTCACCTCATAACCAAATCAGAAATGGATATTTTCTGAAAACTAGGCTAACACCCCTCATTAACACAGATGTGAAAATCATCAACAGGACCCGAGAACCCTGAATCTGCTCCCCACCACCCCACAGTGTGTGTGTAACACCCATCGTGACAAGTGGGGCCACCCAGGCACAAGGCCCATCCCATCCAGGACTCTGCGTGCCAATCTATTAACAGACTAAATGGAAACATGACATGATAACTTTGAGGAGATGCAGAAAAATAATTTGGTGAATTACGAAGCATCCCTTCATAATTAAAAACTCCTTGCAAAATAGGAAGTAGAAAATATTTCATTAGCCTCTAATGGGGATCAAAAATGCTATACCTCATATCTTTTCAAACTTATAGGGCAGTGTGGTGACTTACTGCTACAAGCAGAACATGGAAAATTGCATTTTACAATTTTCCACATGTGGAAAAATCTGGGAGATGCTGGTACAAGCAAGTGACCGAGGAACATCAAAAGTGGAAATGCAGACATCACGCAATCCTATGTGCTGTGACAGCAAGCAGCAGGTGTGAGAAACATCAACAGGCCTGAGTTCTCGCCAGAGAATGTTCCAGAACACTGAAGTGTCTGCTACCTGGATGTCCAAGAAGTGCTCAGAACGTCAGGGTCATAAGAAACAAGCATCACTGAGCCAGAGACTGAAGAGACGCAAACCACATGCAGGGCGTGCCGGGCTGGGCCCTACACAGGACAGTACGTCGACGGGGAGGCTGCTGAACATGGAGCGAGACTACGTGTGACTTCAGAGACCTGTGCCCACCGTGATGTCTTCACTTTGGTCCAACCCGACGCCTGTGTAATGTGTCACCACCAAGGGAAAGCGAGCAAAGGCAAGTGGGAAGAAGCGCTACGCTGTTTTTACAGTGCTTTTGTAAATAAGGAGCTATTTCAAAAGATAAATTTTATAAAACTTGTAAACTTGTAAAAGTGCTTGGTAAGTATCTTCCAAGGTCCATGGTGACATAGAGACTTTTATGGACCACAGAGCGTACAGATTTGCCGGCCAGCTGACCCACACCATGAGAAGTGTGAGAAGGAACCGTTCAGGGAGGAAAAACATCATGATAACAAATGGAAATGTGGATTTATACTAATGAAAAGCTAGCTATGGGAATAGCAGCAATATGTATAGACAAATCAAATGTATATTCTTAGTATTTAAATATCTATAGAATGAGCAAGGTAACATTCACTATGTAACACATCTAAATGTTTAATGAATAACAATAATAGCACAAAGTTGGAGTTGAGAAATTGAAACGTACTCCTGTAAAATTCTTCCACTATACACAAAATGAAAAAAGGTCATTTAAACACAGCTTGTAATATGTTCAAGCTGTATATATTCTAAGCTGCCAGAATAACAAACTAGTTATATCTAAAAAGCCAATGACAGAGGTAAGTCATAAAATATGTTTTGTAATTAATACCAAAGAGGGCAGGAGGGGAAATGGGGAAAAACGTATTGCACAAGTAGAACACAGAGGAAGACGGTAGATGGGCGGATGACCCCTGCCTCAGTCACTTTTCATCTCTGGGACAAAATGCCCAGCACCCACAATGCCAGGAGGAGAAGCTTCCTTTGCCTCATACTGTTCGCTCAGGACTGCCTGGCTCCAAGACAGAGGCGGGATGGTGCAGCGTGCAGCGCAGAAGAGGGCGCTTCAGCTCTGGCAGCCAGGAAGTGGGGGGACAAAGAGGTGAAGGTGGCGGGAACATGCCCTCCCTGCAGGTCACCCCCACTGGGACCACCTCTACCAGGCCCGTCCCCAGCAGCACAGTTGGCTGCTACAGAAGCCAATACCCCGCCACACACTTGTGGCTTTGGGGAACACTTCTGATGTGAACCTTAAAAACTTACTGTCTATGCATAAAACTACAAGGATTCTACAAAACAAATGAAGAAGTTAGTTGCTCAAGTTTGTATGTGGTGAGATGAACATACAAACATCAATTGTACTTCTGTATGAAAGCAACGAACTAAGGAGCCTGAAATTAAGGATGCAAAGCATTTACAAGTCCTTAGAAAGTATGTAGGTATAAATCTAACAAGTCATGTGCAGGATCTACAGGGTTAAAACAACAATGTTACTTAAAAAATCAAAGAAGAGTTAAATAAATGGAGATAGAGAGTATTAGTGCTTTACTAGACCTAATAGTAAAATGCCGAATTTCCTTACATTGTCCTGCAGTAGATTTTTACTATTTTATTTTATTTATTTTAAAGAGAATAAAAATAAAAATAAAAGACCTTCAAAGTAGCATAGTAAGAGGGGCTGGGGAGATGGCTCAGTGGAATAAGTACTTCCTTGACAAGCACAAGGGCCTGAGTTCAATTCCCAGTTCTGCAAAAAAAACAAAAACAAAAACAAAAAAAACCAAAGTAGCATAGTAAGAGAGTAACAATAATTTTTCTTGTCTTTTTGAGAAAGGGTCTCACAAAGCAGTTCAGGTTGGCCTTGAGCTCACTTTGTAGCCCAGGCTGGTCTCGAACTTGCAATGATCCTCCTGCCTTAACCTTCTCAGTGCTGGGATTACAGGCGTGCACCATTATGCCTGACAAGAGTAAAAATAATTAATACATTGCATATTTTATCTTCATAGTAATTTCTCAGGGTACAAGATATAGGCATGAAATATTGTCCAAACAATAACAGCGCAAACTATTCTTTTCAATGAACTTAAAAAAACCAGGTATCTGACTATTTTTTCTTCTTTCCTTTTTCCTCCACTCATAAATTTCTCTTTTGAACAGTTTCTTCTCAATTCACAATATCTATGGTATACTTTGATCATATTTATTCTTTCTATTTTTCATATTGGTAAGACAATATGTTGTTTAGACATACAAGTCGGATTGATTTCGTTTAGGACTACGGTCTCAAGTTGCATCCATTTGCCCATAAAAGTCTCTTTATCCTTCTTAATGGCTGAATAGCTATTCCATTATATTAAAAAAAATACATCTTTTTATTCATTCCTAAACTGATGGGCATTTGGGTTGCTTCCAAGATTTAGCTATTAAAAATTGTGCTGCTATTAGTACAGGTGAATATACATTGCTGTGGTATGATGTTTTATATTCTTCTGGGATGATAACCAGAATAGGAATCGATGGGTGGAATGAGACATCCAATCTTAAGTTTTTTGAGAAATCTCTACACTGATTTCCATAGTGATTGTATCATTTCTACACCAAAAGTGGAGAAGGGTTCATTTCTTCCCAGTCTTGCCAGCATTTGTTATTGATAGCCATTCTTTCTGGGGTAAGATGGAATTTCAGTGTTTTAATTTGAATTTCTCAAATGACCAATGATGTTGAGTGTTTTTTCATGTATCTATTTGCCATTTTCACTTCTTCATTTGAGAAGTGTGTATTCATTGTGCATATCCATTTTTGGATTGGGTCTTTGAATTTGGGAGCCTGATTTCTTTTCAGTTCTTTATAGGTTGTAGATAGATATAAGTCCTTCATCTGAAGAACAACTGGCTAAAATCTTTCCCACACTGTGGGTTGTCTTTTCACTCTTTTGGTGATTGATTCTAGTATGCAAAAGCTTTATAATAAGGTGAGATTTCATTTGTTGATTCCTTGTAGCATTTCTTCTGTGACATGGGTTTTGTCCATGAAGTCTCTGCCTACACCTGTCTCCAAGATTTCTACCTGTTTTTTCTTCTAGTAAATTTAGTGTCTCTGCTTTAATATTTAGATCTTTGATCCACTTTTAGTTTAGTGCATGGTGACAGATGTGAGTTAGTTTTGGTCTATGGCATGTACAGAGCCAGTCATTTCAGAATTATTTATTAAACACACTATCTTTCTTCCAGTGAGAAAAAAAAATACTACTTGAAGAAATTAGGAATGAAAGGGGGAAAACACAAGCCACAGATTTCTGCACAAATCGATAAGATCATCTATACATACTATGAGAACCTAGATTCCACTAAGATGGAAAACACAGAAGAAATACACAGCTTCCTACACACAACTAAATCAAGAAGGTAAAAAAAAAATTCTAAATAACCTATCAGCCAATAAAATTGAGAATGTCATTAAAATCTTACTGTCATGGTTTGTGTCTAGTTGTAAGCCTCATGTAAGTCGTGGAGCAGATGCAGCTGGAGGAGCAGTGCGTGGATCAAGGGGCAGGGCCAGAGGACCAGGACCTGGCTTGAGGTCCCAGGCCAGAAGGGTGAGAAGCGTTAAACTGGCAAGGCGAGCTTCCCCTGGCTGTGGTCTCTCTGAGGTGTGGAGCTGGTCATCCTGGATGTAGTGGCACCCCAGCCTCTCCGCTGGATCCTGTAGCGTGGGATAGTTCCTCTGTGATTGAAGTCATGTGGGGCAGAAAGGGGATGTCTGGGGAAGACAGAGGCACTGACCCTCTCTCCCGAGCAAATAAGGTTTTGCTACTTAATTCAGGCTATTTTAAACTATGAAATCTCCAGTAACTGCGAGCTAAATAAATCTTTCCTTCCTTCATTTTGGGTGTCAGGTATTTGTCCCAGCAACAAGAGAAGAGTAACTAAGACACTTACCTATAAAGAAAAACTTGGGCCCTGACAGGCTCACTGTTGAATGCTATAAGAAATTTGGAAAAGAACTGATGTCACTAATATGAAAACTTTTAAAGGAAATCAAAAGGGAATATTCCAAAATTATTCCTGGAAGCGTGTATTACCCTAATTTCAAAACCAGAGAAGAACCCAAACAAAAAAGGAAAAAGACAGGCCAGTTTCCCTAACAAACATAGAAGCAAAAATCCTCAGGAAGATACTGGCAAACAGAGTGCAAAAAGTAATCATGAAGATTATATTCCTTGATTAAGTTGGATTCATCCAAAAGATGCAGAGCCAGTTCAACATACACAAATCGATAAATATAATACACCATATTAACATAAACATAAAAAAATCACATCATTTCAATAGATGAAGAAAAAGCATTGTAAGAAAACCAACATTGATCATGTAACATTAAAAGCCCTACAAAAAATTGGAAAAGAGGATCTTTACCTCAATCTGATAAGACATTTATGACAAACTAATAGCCAACATTATATTAAATGATTAAAAACCAAAGCCTTTACTTTAAGATGGGGAGCAAGACCAGGATGTCCACTATTACCATTCCTCTTCAATACAGATCTGGAAACATCAGCCAGAGCAGTTAGACAAGAGAAATAAATGAAAGGAATGAGAAAGAAAGAAGGAAACAAAAGAGATGGAGAAGGAAGAGGAGGAGGATGAAGTTAAATTATCACTATTTGCAGATGACAGGATACTCTACATAGAAGACCCCAAAAACTCCACAAAAAGACTTTTAGATTTAATAAGCAAATTTGGTAGTATAGCTGGATACAAAATCTGCACTCAAATATCAATACCAATCCTGTACACAAAAAACAAACTCAGAGACCATAGCCAGGGGAAGCTCGCCTTGCCAGTTTAACGCTTCTCACCCTTCTGGCCCGGCCCCTCTAGCTGGGTCCTGGTAAAATAGTTCTCTGTGTGTTTCTCAGAGGAAACCCTACCCTTTGCAACAGCATCCTAACAATGAAATATTTAGGATTCTGCTTAGCAAAGGAAATGAAAGTTCTATACAAAGAAAATTACAGTACTCTGAAGAAGGCCATACTCCACAGAACTAGTGAAAACATTCCTAAAATTTATTTGGAACCAGAAGAGATCTAGAATAGCAAGCAATTCTGGGCAACAAAGGGAAGTCAGAGAATGTCACAATCCCTGACTTGAAATTATACTACATTCTACTGTGGTAAAGTCAGCATGGTATTGGCAAAAAGCGGGTCTGTGGATCAGTGGAACAGAATGGAAGATGCAGACACAACCCAAACACACTCAACCACCTTATCTTTGACAAAGAAGGCATTTAGTTTTTATATAATTCCTATAGAATTCTCTGCAAGATTTTTTGTAGGTATACAAAAGATTATTATGAAACTTATATGGAAAGATAAAGTATAATAAACATTTTTGAAAAATAAGAGAGAAATGGAAAGCAACAGTCTACCTGTTTTTGAGACCACGGTAATCAGGACAGGGTGGTACTACGGAAAGGCTGGACAGGTGGCTCAGTGGCGCACAGCTGCGAGTTCAGAGGTGGACCCATATACATATACTTTAGGTAATTTATGTAATGACACACAGATGGACTTATGGAGTCCAACATGTGATGGTGAAACCTGTGAAAACAGGGCCAAAGAGCTCAACAGAGGAACAGCAGCCTTTTTTCAACAAGTGATTCTGGGGCAACTGGCCATACATAAATGGAAACTAAAATGGGCAATGAGAAGTGAAATAACTTTGGCTTACATATCATGTTATACAGTAACTAACTCAAGCAGATATGGGTTTAAATGCAAAATATAACACTAAAAAGCATTTTGAGAAGATAGGAAATTTTGTGGGTCCACAGAGAGTCAGAGTTATCACACCAGAAGACTAAAAACCAGACATAAAGACAAAAAATGATAAATTAGAGTTTGTAAAATGGGTACATTTATTATTATATTAGCTTTACTCATGAAAAAATGAATTTTGCTCTGTGAAAGACACTGTTAAGAGGAAAAAGGACAAATGACCCAGTGCAATGAAATGCTTGTGCACCACACATCTGGAAAGGACTAGTGTTTAAGTACAAAAAACGAAAACTCGACAATAAAACTTGCAGTTAGAAAGTCCAAAAGCATGACTATTGCACTGGGGAAGGAGACATGTTAAATAGCATATGTAATGATATTCAATCTCTGGGGAAATTGCAAATTAAGAACACAGCAATAAACTTCTGTACATCTATCAGAGTAGCTACACTACAAAGGAATTGCAACATCAAATGCTGGTGAGAATACAGAGAAACTGAGTCACTCCTGTGCTGCTGAGTGGAATGTGAAATTGTCCCACTACTTTGGGGTTGACCGTCTGTGGTAGCTGATACAGTGTGTCAACTTGGCCTACTCCCAGTTCCTGCTGTGAGGACACCTCTCCTGGAGAGCAGCCTAGGGGTAATTGGTTCCGCCCTTGGGCACAGCACAAAAAGTGTATACCAAGGAGGTAAGGAAGGCTTCTCAGCTGTGCCATGGCCTGCTTCCTTGGTGAAGTCTCAGTCTTTGGAGGAGCTTGGAGTGCTGGTCTTTGCAGTCAGCGTAGAAGGAAGAGAGAGGCTTGATGGACGCCGCAGCTGCTGCTCCTCCTCTGCTCTTCATTGTTTGCTGCTGCCATGAGCTGCTGCTGTTTGCTTTGGAGCCAGCAGAATATGGACTGAATCCTTCAGTAACTGTGAGCTAAATAATCTTTTCCTTCCTTCATTTTGAGTGTTGGGTGTTTGTCCCAGGAACGAGTAAAAAGTAACCAAAACACAGTCTCTTCAGAACAACAGTCAAGGGCCAGGAGATGGCTCAGTAGAATAGGTGCTTGCCTGGCAAGCACAAGGGCCTGAGTTCAATCTCTGGTTCCAGAAAAAGCAACAAAAAACCCCCCACAGTCAAATGTCTAACCACTGGGTAGTCAGCAACTGTTCTCCTCGGCCTGTACCCCAGAAAAATGAAAGCATTCTTTTACACAAAGGCTGACATCCCCGTGCCTAAAATAGTTCTCTGTGTGGTTAGCTGACATCTAGAACAGCTCAGATTTCCTTCAATGATTGGATAAACTTTGCCAAATTCATACTATGGAGTGCTGCTCAGTAAAAAAAAAGGGACATGCTGAATAACTGGGACGAATCTCCAGAAAATTATGCCAAGCTAAAAAATTAATGTCCAAAGTGTTCTAGTGTGTAAAATTCTATTTATAGTGCATTCCTGAAATGAGAATATAGAAAGAAGCAGAACAAGGGAAGCCCAGCAGAACAAAGGCAGGAGCGCGGTGGGTACTCCAGGGACTCGGGGCCAGCGACCATTTCCATCCTGGCTGGACTCACACCATACCTGGCTATGATACACTTTTCTCCTCTTCTTCCTCCTCCTTCTGTTTTTCCTCCTCCTTGCCACCCTGGCCTCCTCCTTTTCCTTTTTCTCTTCCTGGCATTCTTCAAATATCACCATTGGGTCAACTGGGCAAAGGATTCTCTGTATTCCTTCTTAAAACTGATTTTCAATAAGTAATCACTTAAAATACAACGGTGGATCAAGGAAGAAATAAAATATAATTTGGAAGATACTGCCAGTGAAATCAAAATGATGTTGAATGTAAACAACGAATGAAACGATCTTAGTTAAATTCTCAATGACTGTAATTCAGACTTCGCACCCAACTCGATGAGCTTCTGCCCTACATCTCGTGAGTTCCACTGTGCGCGGGTCAGACGCGCTCCCACCTGGATGCGGCCCTGCTTAGAGCGCCTGCTGCTGGGCGCGGTGGCGCTGCTAGCGCTCTGCGCCTTGGCCAGGCTGTCTGCGGAGGCCAAGACCCCTGCGACCAGCGCCTGGGATGCCTCTGGGGTGTGTGTGCGCACTCCTGGGCAGCGGAAGCGTGCTCTTCCGACCACCCGTGTTTCCAGGGTGCTCATAGCAGCTCCTACGCAGCGCTTTCACCAGCCGCTGGCAAGGGGCGGGCACAGCTGGTGGGCGATTCCACTGGCCCAGCTTCTTTTGTGTGAAAGTGCTTCAACTCTTGCATCCCAGGGCTGCAAGACTTCCTTTTACAGCAGGAGGAATCTGCTCAGCTTCAGCGTCACAGGAGCTGCCAGTCGGGTGGCTTGATTTGAACAGACTGTGGGCGAACGTGGAGAACTGTCTGCGACGTGGGAGTGAAACGGCTCTGAGGTGACGGATTCGAGGCTGTCGGCAGCAGCCGCAGGGCGACACCAAGGATCCCGGGGGCAGCCTGCGGGGAGCGCCCCAGGAGGGCGGTGGGGCTCACCTGGGGAAGGAAGGTCTGCGCTTCTGGTGCACCCTGTGGCTGCTGTCTGCCCTGCTGTCCCACCGCCGCCGGGAAACACGCGCAGGTTGTGTTTTACTCAAACAGCCTCCGAGCCTAAATCTAACATCTTTTGGGCTCCCCATCTCCCCATTTTACCACTTAATTCCCCTGGTGTAAGATCTCTGGGTTATTTTTTTTTTCCACAGAGCGAAGCTGGGTAACCTGGACCAACTGCGATCCTGGTCTCAGTTTTCCGTCCCAGCCTCCCAGCGCTGGGACCGGAGGCACGTGGGACCACGCCTGGCTTCGGGGCAAGTTTTAACAGGGAATATGGTGTTTGCCCCACAGATCACCAAAACATCAGGAACGCTGGGATCTTTTGAAAGCAGGCAATCAGCCTGTGCAGCAGAATTCTGCACGTGTGCACTCCCCTCCATAGCAAGGGCGTGAACCTGAAAATAACGCGGAGTTTGAGGATGCCAGGTTGGCACGTGGATTTACCGGGGACTTATCAGGCACAGCCCTGCTACAACGGGCAGATTTAAGGGCTGGGCCAGCGTGCCTCTCGGTTGGCCTAGTCGCTGTCGTGCTGCGCTGGCTTTGCCCTCGGATCCCCGGTGCTTGCATGATGTGCACACACCCAGCTCACTCCCGGTGACGTTCAGCAAGCCTCTCTCGGCTGACAGGCGAGGCACACTGCCCCTTCACAGAGACAGGGGCTGCTCTCCACGGTCTGCTAGCTTGCAGTACCTCGCTGCTGTGTTCCAGACCTGAGCCTCAAGGGAAGGGACACACAGCGCTTCCGCCTGCCCGAGGGCTTTGCCTCACCCGCTGGCCGCTGCTTCAGATCCCCGTCCTCCACCAGTGCAGCTCTCCTCCTCGAACTTCCAGGCTGAGCTCCAAGGTCTGCCCCTAACGCAGCGGGGTCAGACTCCCTTCACATTTGCTTGCAGAAAATGAAGCCCCCAGGCTTTCCTCTGTGCTTTCGCACTTCTCTGCGACACATGTGACTTACATCCATCTTCCTTGAGACCACAAACTCCGTGTCCTTCAGTCACTGCTTTATCCCTAGCTTCCACAAGAGATGCTACTTGCAGCAGGTCCCCAAGTCCCCCCTGGTAATGGGTGCAAATCAGGATCGCTGCTGTAAGCTCCAGCCGAGCGCTGCGTAGGTGGCAGCTGCTCTGGATGGGGGTCTCCACACCTTTCTCACCCCCTTGGCTTCTTCTCAGCACTTGCCAACTTTCGGATGAGTCTTGGAGACTCATCTCTATGCTAAGTTAGAAGCCAGAAGTTGCAAGGTTTCACAGTGCAGTTGTGAATACCGAAGAGTTTTCCCTGCTATGTAAGCATTTGGAAGGACAAGGAAGATCCCAGCAAAGGGCCTTGTAGAGAGCACGGACCTGAGTGCAGCACCCAGCTTGCGTGAGGGCAACAGTGTGCCCCGGGACTATAAGGTGGGGTGCAGGCAGCAGTGTGCTTAGGGCCACGACAAGTGATTGGCAAGGTTTGTATGAAAAGAAAGTACTGCTGGGGGGGGTGGGGGCTGTTTCCTTGAGGCCAGCCAGAGGCTAGGGCCGCTGCAGAGCCACTGTGGGGTGGTGTGTGGTGTCACCTGACTGCCATCCCCACTCTTCTCTCTAGAGAAGCAGAGAGGCCTGATATCTCAGAGCAGAAGGGGCTGTGATGCCTGGTCTCCAGACAGGAGGGTGGGCTCCTTGTGCTCCATCTTCCTCTCCTCTGAAGTTAGAATAATACAGGTGTCTCTGTCTTTTCTGGCTGTTGGCAGAGTGGCATGTGTTAATAAATGAAGAGCTAGTCAAGGGAAGCTGTCAGCACGTCTGCTTGGTTTTCAGGATGAGCTATGCTGCAGTCACGTCTATGTCATTTTGGGTATTTTTCGCAGTGAGGACAGACTGAAACTTTGATTCGTATCTAACTGCTTCGACGAGGGCTACACCCTTAGCCAGTGTTAATCCTCCTGCTTTTCAACTGTTCTTAGAGCCGTGCTGCTTACTCAGGAACCAGCATTCCCCTGAAAACAATAGCTTTTATCAGACAGTGAGCTTCTGAAGATGAATGCAACCCGATTCTTAGATTGGGGCTGAATACTTTCAATCAATACTTTCAATCTCACGCTCCTCTCAGCAGTGGCTGTGTTATTTATAGTGAGTACTTTTTCTCCAGATTAAAAGTGATTATTTCAATAATGGAAGCCCTTAATGGTCAAGTGGGCATGAGGAAGCCAGTCTCCCCTGGGCTTCCTGAGACTCCTCCAGGGGGATTTACTATCTCGGACCCATTAGTATTTAGATGAGAACAAGTAACCACTTCAGAAAATTGGGGTTTGCAATATCTTAGAATACATCATACCTCTTTGCATCAAATTACATCTGAGAATTTCTGAGAGTTGTTTTAAAGCGTGCTTGTGACGTCAGGCGGTCTTGGGAAGCTGGAAGCACTGTCTGCAGCATCACTGCAGTGCTGCATCACCGCTGGGGAAAAGGCAGTAACTCAGGGAGACGTCTGTGCAGCTGCGCTCTTAGCACCATTGTCCACGATCATTTCACAAGGGACAAGACCCCACATGGTTACCAGTAGATGTACGGACAAAGAAAGCACAGTGCACAAGCAGTGAAGCATTAGCCACTAAACAGAAGGAAATTCTGTCACACGCAAAGCCCTGGTGAGCTGGCACAGCAGGATGCTAAGTGCAATGTCCCCAGGAAAGGCAAGCTGGTGATGTTCTCATCTGGCCCCAGCTCTGTGCTGTGAAAGATACATGTTATGGGAGCGTGGCTGAACACGTGGGGTCTCCTTCCTGTGACCTCCCCACCTCACTCCAGGAACCTGGCCTGCTCAGGGAAGGTGCACAGGGACCGTCCCAGCCCACCATGCTTCCTCGGCTCCCTGGGCAGTGGTTCTGCAGCTGTGGGGTCCAGACTGGAGGACCCACGCTTACCGTCCCCGACCACCCTGTGCAGACAACCCTGCTGCTGTCCCTCAGGAAGCTGGCCCTGATCGGGCTCAGCTCCATGGGCGGGGCATAGAGTACCATGGGAACAAAGAAATTCCACAAGTGCGGAGAGCTTCAAGCATTCACAAAGGCAGATCCTTTGTTAAGATCCAACCGCAAAATTTCAGGAACAAGGACAGTCTGACAAGTAACAGAGACACTGATGATAAGACAATGTGGAAGGATCAGAAGTTCCAGGATAACAAGGATGAAAGCAGAAGGTTGTGGATTACTGGAGGCAACCAGGAGAAGACAGCTGTGTTCTCGTAGGGTCAGAACACACCTCAGAGGGTTACCTTAAAAACTAATCTGATCAAGAGACCTGTGCTGAACTTGGTCAGATTGTGAAGCAATTTTTGCATCGGGACACTGGTAAAACAACGAGGCGCTTAGGTTGTGTGCTTGCCAACGTTGCCCCTCTGAGGAGAGACAGTGGAGACGCTTCAGAGGAGGTGGCTGCACTGATGCAGGTGGGCAAGACTCCAGGCCCACCCAAGAGCAAGGAATGCTGTGCCCACAAGGCCCAGGGAGGGGCGGGGAGAGGCTCTACAACATATGACCTAACTATCCAATAGTCAACAAAAATTACATTATCTACAAAGAAAGTTTACTGTGCTGCATACACACGAGGAAAGAAGAGCCAGAGAAACTCCCTATGCAAGGATCCAGATGCCACAGTTAACAGGACTTTAAAGCAGCCGGTTTAAGTATGTTCAACACATTAAAGGAGATCATATTTTAAGAAATGAAGGAAGGCCAGGCAGGTGTGTTGTGCATACTGTAATTCCAACATTCTGGGAGGCTGAAGAGGGAGGATAACAAGCTTGAACTGAGCCTGGGATGCAGCAATTCAGGGAAACCATCTTTAAAAATTAATAAAATAAAATGAAATGAAAGAGCTCAGCTGCAAATGTGGCCCCAGGTTCAATCCTAAATCCTGAAAAGAAATGAAGATATGATATCAATGTTTTATCAAATGATAAAGACAGAAATCATACACACACACACACACACACACACACACACAAAGCAACAAAAAGTGAAGAGAAGAAAGGAATGAGAAGAACATGCGGAGCCTCAGCCTCATGTGAGAAACATCAAGCTGGATGCCAAGCATAACGGGAGTGTGAGCAGGAGGGTCACTAGAGAGGAAAAAGGGGCAGGACTGCACACTTATGCCCTGACTGAAGAGTTACTCCATACATCCTCAGCGAATTGCACACAAGGGGTACTCAGACTGTTCCAAACTCAATCTGCTCCAAACTTATATTTGAACAGTGAAAATTCAAGAACAACTTCACCATAAGAAATATTGGAAAACCAAACAATTGGTTCTGAGGCCCAAAAATTACCCTTCAATTTATTTTCGCAGGACCCTGACAAGTTTCACAGCGACTTCTTTTTTGAACTCTATCATGATTCTCAGTTTTCCTCTTAGCCTGACTGCGGGTAATGCTAACTTTCTGTGGCGGCTGGTTATAATACTTTATGCAAATCAAGCTCAAAACGAAGCACAGGATGAGTGTTGTAATGCATTAGCACAGCACTGCACATCCTCTGGTGAGAGAGGTGCTCGACTGAAGTGTCGCCTGTCTATGTCTGCATGCAGATGGGACACGTGACTGTCCCAGCCAGCACAACTTTTCAGGTTGAGTTTCCTTTGGACTGTCCATTGAATGATGGAAAATTAAATCTTGGAGCTGTTCTACAACCAACGTATCACTGCTATTCCAAAGAGATGCATGACACACGTATTATAGTGAAATTTAGGAAAGGCACATTATAGGAAAACAGTGAAAGCAGCATGAGGGAAGATGCCTCGTGGGAGGAGAGAGCATGCAGGACCAACAGCGGACTTCTCGAAGAACATCAGCGGTCAAAGCCAGCAAGACGCTGAGTGGTGAACGAAAGGTGCTATTAGCCGAGAACCTTGTATCTAGCATCACTATTTTTCAAAAGAATGAAATAAAGACAAGCTCAGATTAACAGAACCAGAATTTTTTGCAAGCATACTTGTCATATGAGAAATAGTAAAGAAAATTCTTTAGGATGCAAGAAAATGACAGATGCAACAACTTGAAATCACACAGAAAATAAGAGGACTGGTAAGGATCATTATAATGATGATTGTAAAAATCAGTAGACATGCATATTTATTCCCCTCTATTCTCTTAAAAGGTTGAAATCAGTTATATACAACAATATGCATATACATTTCTTATAAGACACACTGTCAATAAAAATACAGGCATTTGCCAGTAATGGTCCAGGGGAGTGGAGGGGAGACAGCAGATCTGCATGAGGAAAGGACCTTGAATAGCAGTTTACAGCCCCAAGAGGAAACGGAGAGACCCAGGAGCGGTACGCAAAAGCTTAAAGGTGGATGAAACTCGTACTTCATTCTCCTTTCTGTTTCCAACTTATTTAAAGGAAACAAAACTAAAAAATAATAAATATACAAAATGTATTACTGAATTTATAACATAAATTTAAATATGGATAATAATTACCCTAGGCCTGAGTTCAATCCCTGGTTCTGCCAAAAAAAAAAAAAATAATAATAATAATTACTAGATCTAACAGGGTTAACAAAAATAGAACTGTATGATCATCCAGAATAACATATCTGAATCTTAGTGGAAATAAGTTATTTTAAATATGGATTCTGATAAATGCATACAGTTATACTTTAAGCAATAATTAGCAAAATAACTAAAGACAGTGAAGAAAGTAAAATATTACTGTAGAAAGTAGTGGTAAAATAAAGCAAAGTAACAAAGTAACAGAGACAGAAGTGGCATTTGATTTATAGGGAATAAGCAAAATGACAGACGGGAGGATAGCTGTGTTATTACTAGCACTAGATGTCATAGAGTGGAGCAAGCCGATCAAGGGGCCAAGATCGTCGATGGACACCCGAACACCAGCCACGTGGTGCTGGCAGAAGACTGAAAGGTACAAATCTATTTTTAAAAAGGTAGAAGAAAGTATATCACAAACAGTATTCATAAGGAAACTGAAAAGTCTACACTAATAACAGAGAGTGTTGACTTTGAATAAAAAAATCAGAAAATTAACAATCTTTTTCAAAGATGGAAGTATTGAACTGTCAGGAAAATGAAGCACATACAGATATGCATATGCATCAATGAAAGGAACCCAAGAAGACACAGGCAGGTGACTTGTATGACTTGTCAATTATACCTCAATGAATCTGCTATATTTAAAAATTATGGTTTAATCAAGATGGAACTAAAAATGACAAAAAGGCAGTGCATGCCTATAATTTCAGTACCTTTGGAGGCTGCGACAGTAGAACTGCAAGGTCAGGTTTACCTGGGCAGCTCAATGAAACCCTGTCTCGAGACAAAGCAGCAGCAAAGTCTGCGCACCGAACTCCTAGGCTAAGCTGCATGGGCCAAACGTAAAACAGCAAACAATTCTACTGTTATGATTGCTGACTTCAAGCCTCTCGACCCGGGATAGCACAGGTGACAAAATTCAGCAAGTATGTGGATTCCAAGGCCCCAGAGGACGGGCTTTCTTCGGCATTACAGAGGTTGGGCTTGGCAGCGGCAGCTGGACACACGGCGTGTTCGGGCCCTGAAGTGTACTTGCCGAGGCAGAGTGTAAGCCAGGCTACGCAGCCTGGACACAAAAGAACTGAAACCACACAGTGCTCTGAGCCCAACAAATCAAAGACATCAACAGGAGAAGGATGACCTGACCCTTTCCACACCCCTGTAAATATTTATGAATCAAACAAACAAAGGTGTAGCAAAGGAAATGAAAGTGGAAATAAAAGATGTTACAATGTATGAGGATCAGCTGAAGCAGTTCATAGCCCTAAATGTGCACACTAGAAAAAAAAAAGGCTGAAATCAATAAGCTTTCGTTTTAAAATACTGTACAGAAAAAGAGCAAGATAAAACTGAAACCAAGTAAATAAGGGAACTAAATAACAGAAATCTATGAAACTAACAACAGAATGAATTTTAAAAACCTAAAGAAATGATTCTGAGGAAAAATTAATAAAATTCAACCAGTAGGAGGATTGGGTGGGGGAAACCAGGAGTGAGGGAAAGGAGAAAGAAAGAGGAAAAGTAATTCACATTATCAGGCACGAGCCAGGAGACCAGGCTGCAGGTTTCTCTGGGGCAGTCAGGGAATGTTACCAACAATTCTTCAAACAAAAAGCGACCATTTAAGTGAAAGAAACCAATTTCAAGGAAACTACAAGCTGCTGTACTTATCCAATATGAAATAAATCATTTGAACAGCGTGCAATCATTAAGCAGATTAAATTTATAACTTGAAAATTCTCCACGAAGAAATCCTCAGTCCCAGCTTATTTCTCAGAAAATTCTACCACATGTTTGGAAAAGAACACTATTTCAACACAAGCCACTTCTGAGGGAGGTCTCATCTCAGCAACCCAGAGGGGAGACAGGATGGCCCGGCTGAACGTGGCGCCACGCTGCGACATCACCAAAACACTTAGCGCCCAGGGCTGTCCCTGGCTTGGTGGTTCTGACTTTTAGCAGAAAGCCAGTTCTGGAAAGCAAGCTAACTTCTCTGAGCGAACCCTCGCGGGTGTAGAATGCATTTGGACCAACCTTCACTGAGATGACGTCCTTGTGGCCAGAGAAGGAGCAGTTCCTGAGGGAAGTTCATAAAACTGCACGGGTGCCCAGAAGAGGAAGAGGCAAAGAAAGCAAGAGAGAGGAAGGCAGCTAGAAGGAGAACCCATGCCTGATGCAGAGTGCGGGCAGGAAGGAAGGCTGTGCACCCGGGGACTGAGGCACTGCCTTGCACCTCAGGGCTGCAGAATGCGCCACCTTGGAGAGGGCCTAGTACCCCCAGGAGAGAGCCAGCCCTGCAGAGGGGCCGGGCCTCCACCAGGAAAAGGAGCACAGAAAATGAGATATTCCAAGGTCTGGGCACAAGAAAAGCTAAGAGCTGGAGGGCAGTGTTGCAGAAAGCAGCAGGTGTCCACGGGAACGCTGAAGAGAGCGAGGTCCTGACTGGGAACCTGGATTGAGAGTTGTAAATGGAGACCCTGAGAGAAAAGTCATTGGAGCAGCCCTAAAACTGGCTCATGCTGATTGCCCACCCAAACACTGGGGATGCCGAGCTGTGGGAAGGTCTGCCTGCAGCCCACCACGTACTCCCATGAAAAGCTGCTGAGCGCTGCAAGCTTTGAGGCACGACCTCGCCACAGATGGACAGGAGCACCGCAGAGAGCAGAGTGCCAGACGGCTCTGCTAGGACGACAGAGGGCCACTGCCCTGTGCTGATCGGGAGACCTCTAGAAAGGGAACCTCGAAGCTGATGCGGAGAGTAGCTGCAGAGACCTGGATGGCCATGGCGGTGGCTGGGCGGAGACCGACTGCAGGCTGGCAACAGCGTGCCCTTCCCCGACTCACCGAAGGTCTCTGCTCACAGGACAAACGCAAGGGCCTCTGGCTGGCCACGACCGCAGAACAGAACATAAAAGGTTTCTCTTGTGGTGGAAGGTAAAGAAGAAAAGTGCGGCGGAGACAGCGAGGTCTGGGGAGAGTAGAGGTGCAGGAAAGACCCCAACCCCGACCCAGGACCCCACACAGCTGCTCCTACAAATTAAGCTCAGTTGTGAAAGTTGCGGAAGAGCACCCTGGGCGAGGCCACGCTGGGTTTGGACAGAACGTAAGAATCTTTAATTTTGTGGTCTTGTCGCTGTGCGATGTATCCGTGGTTGGTTTTACTTTGCTTTTTCTTCTTTCATTGAGCCTCCTCCCTTTCCCATCCTCCGGTTTTCTAGCAAATCCATGCGAAAGGAGAAAAATAACTAACAAGGGCCTTAATCTAAGAGCACAGTTTACAGGCCAGTCAGAGTGAGCCCAAGCAAAGTGTGGGCAGAGAGCTCCAAGAGGAGCTCGCCTCAGTGTCCGAGCATGCTCTGTCTGTCTGGGAAGGTTCCCCCGCCCCCACCAAGGGCAGCTCTCTCCTTCCCAGGCTCCCTACCAATGTCCCACACCCTCTTCTCTATCAGCCTCTACTGCAGTTGTTCAAGTAATCACGCCAACAACGCTTGAACTCCTTTCACTTGTTATCTCCTTCTTCTCTTTGTTCTGCTCCACCCTCTTTTTTTTTTCTCAGTTTTCCTTCCATCATTCACCACATCCCAACTTAACTGTCAGTTGCAGTGCATCAGTCTGCGTGGGTTACTGAACACAGGATGAAACTGTTACGAGTGTTGATATACCTGACACATAATTGTGCATGCATACGGCTGGACCTACAGATGTCGATGCAAAGGTAAGGTGTTTCTCCTTACAACACAGGGAGCAGGTGTGTTCCTGCCAAGCTGAGTAGGATGAAGATCTCTATAAATATCAAAATGAAACCAAATCAAAGATTACATCAGCAGAAAGCAGACACTGACTACAGAGTTCTTACCAACAGTTGTTCTACTTCAGCTTGCGCCCAACATTCAGTGCACACACACCCATACCCACCCCAGAAACATGACAAAACAGGAAAAAGATTCCTTCAGAAAATTTTAACTTCTCCAAACATGATCCAATAGGCACTTTCAAGGAGGAAGTAAAAAATCAAATGGCTGAATGTATAAAGGACGGGGCATAGCGGCACACGCCTGCCATCCCAGCACAGGGGAGGCTGAGGCAGGAGAACTGCAATGAGTTGGAAGCTAGGCTGGCCCATGCAGTTCAAGGCCAGAGTGAACTGCACAGCAAGACCCTGTCTCAAAAAACCAAAGAAGGAAGAGGAAATTAAACATATAAATGGATAAAAAAACAAACAAACAAATACTGGATCAGTAAGATGTTCAGGGAGCTCAGAGAAGATGTAACAAAACAGATAAAAGGGTTGATTTGATAAAATGATCAGAGTTCTTAAAGATGCACCCAGTGGGGAGGACACACGAGCGGGAATGACAATGTGGCAAAGGTCAGTCCGTGGAAAGTCTCCAAGAAGAAACCAGGATGTAAGGAGTGCTAATGAAGAATGGGCGGCAGCCATGAGCAGCACAAGGGGGGAGCCCTGGAGAGGACCGACACAGGAGCAGGACTGCCAGGCTGCTCTGGGTCTCTCCTGGTCTACACTGTATTGCTTAAGGTTTCTTTTTTCCATTGCTGAGATGAACACCCAACAGGCCAGGTTAAGGAAGGCAAGGCTTTGGGTCACGGTATGTGGAGGGATCAGTCCATAATCTGCTGGCTCCAAGGCAGGGAGGCCAGGCACAGGGCAGTGGCTCAAGGCGGTGAAGGTAGCAGAGCAGAGCAGCAAGCAAGCCTCCGCCCTCCCCTGTGTTGTGCACCGGTTGGCCCCCCCCCATGCAGTCTCCTGGCCTCTTCTTCCAGGATCTCAGGAGGGACACGAAGCCTCTGGGCCCTGCTGAATCAGAGTTAAACTTTTAAACTTCTCAAGTTGACACAATGAGCGGAATCCCGGAGGAAGGGCGTGTCCTTTTCACCCAGGATGCAGGACACTGAGTCAGTCAAGCTTCTAGACCCCTCAAGGTGACACAGTGTGTCAACCATAAAACATATTAACAATTATTTCTTTAGTTCTGTGACGAAAGCTGATTATTTTTCCCATAATTTTATTGATAAACAAATAGCAATGAGACAGATTCAAATCAAATTGGTAGTACAGTTTCAACAATTAACACATTCATACATTCTTCCTAGTGGTTAATTACTGTAAAGATGTGGACATGATATCCTATTTACAAACACCATTAGAACAAATCCCTCTATTCATGAAGAGCATGTAACTATATATCTATCCTAACTACTTTGAATACACAGATACAAAATGGACATTCATCTGTATCCCCTTTTTTTGTTAAGTTCCGTTATTTGAATATTATAGGTGTGTAAACTCAGCAAAATATTCTGAAAGAGTCCAGTAATCCATAATAGTATTGGGTCTTCTGCTTGACTGGCAATGTCAGAAATTGTTGACCTGAGTCCCCTACAGCTCAACATAACA
>NW_004524775.1:2119201-2128138 GCF_000260255.1 Octodon degus | reverse complement strand
GAAGCTCTCTCACACACTTTCTGGGCCTGGGCTAGGACTGGGTCTGGGGGTTCTGGAATGCGGTTGAAATTCCTACTTGGCAGGCGGAGTGGGGGAGGTGCTGCGGAGTGGTGGGGGGTGTCCTAAGGGGGTGGAAGAGGGTCTCACCCATGGTGCGCTTGGGCTGGGACCAGTCAAGCTGATGGTTTTGATGGGGCTTTTGTTAAATCTGCATATAAATTTGGGTAGCATGGCCATTGTGATGACATAAGTACTCCTGTGTACTTGATATTAGCTGTGGTTTTTCACTAGAACATGTAATGCAAGTCATTGTTTAAACCCACCTCTTTGTAGTGTCCTCTACTTTTCGTCTTTTAAACACGTTATCAAATCTACTGCATGAAAATAGGATGTATCACAATAAAACAAAACCCTGGGAACCTATACTGTATACCAAGATATTTATGCTCACAGAGGTATGGAGTCTTAAAAAATTTAGTTCTACATAGCTTCTTGTGATTTTTAAAATACTTCCAGTATCCACTAAGCATTTAAGAAGAAAAGGAAAGCATTAAACACTCAGAAAAACTACCATTATGGTTCTCTTAGAGTTGATTTCAGCGCACACCCATACATAAAGGGTAATAAAGATTTATTACAACTACTTTTTACCTAGCATTATATTGTGAGTTTTCTTAGTTCAAAATAACTAATTCATTCTTAGTGTTCGTATTCAACACAGTTCGCTCTTATTCTTGGGGCCCATCAAACAGTTTGTGAATTGAAGACAAAGAATGTCATGGGTGACAGACACTTCAAATGGCAGGTGTGGTGTCAAAGACCATCACGTCACAGGCAGGAGGTGAGTGCAGTTGTGTTTTCATCAATACAAAAACCAGTACGAGCGCATGTCCTGAGGAAATAGAGGTTCCACCCTAGGAAAACAACTTTATTTATAAAACAAACATTATCATTCCACTGAATCCAAGTGTTCTGAAGATTCTTTCCCTGGAAAACATTCTAGCATCCAAGTCAACAAAAATGGCACAACAAGAGAGAAGTCCTGTTAGGAAGGCTTAGCTCAGGTCTCCCATGTCCAGGTGCTTGGCTGATGCTGGGCTTACCTGTGCTGGTCTCAGTGTGGACTCTCTGTGTGGGTAGGACGTAGGATGAACCAGCCCCTGACGTGCCAGGAGCCAGTGGCATTAAACTGGCACCCACTGCAGCTCCTTTCCAGTGTCCCTTAAGCCAAGGCCACAGTGTGACTTTTTTTTTTTTAAAAAAAAAAACAAAACAACTTTTAGCTACGGCTTTACAGTAGCAACAAGTAAGCTGCTGGAAGCACCCCTTTTCCTCAACACAGGCTTAGGGTGCTGGGTGGAAGGGGCAATCAAGCCTGCATCTCAAGTTCTCACTGAAATTGTGGGCCTGCTGGCTGTTTTCATAAAAGATATTCCATTTTAATTTCAGCACAGTTAGTCCTGACAAATGGGCGAATCATGACACAGTGCAATTCTGTGTGAAGTCCAAGCCTCTAGAGCCCCACTTATCGATAAAACAAAGGTTTTGGGAATAAAGGAGCAATGAATTCCTCCAACACCGTCTGATAGCAAGGCTTTGCAAGACAAAGTTACACAAGTGATATATGACATTTGCAAAACTATCCTAAAGAATAAAGTATCAGTGGTTGTGCCATGTAGAGCAGTGAGAAGAAAACTTCCAAGAGCACAAAGCACCACCAACCACACACTTGAAGGAGAGCGCAGCGAGGAATAGAGCAACTCCCGGATGCGCTGTGACTCTCAGTCCAGGGGTACCATTCCCCAGATGCTTTTTCTGTCTCTTTATTTCCTATTATCTACCTTTTACTGTCTTCTTTATTTTCAGTTTCTTGCACAGGAGGAAGCATGTGATACTTAAAGCTGTGTGTCTGATTTATTTTGCTTAACAATCTGGCCTCAAGGTACATACATTTTCCCACAATGATTCAAGTTTATCCTTCCAAGGAGCAGAACGCGCCGCTGGGCGTAAACAGCACATTTTCTGTATCTGTTCACCTATCAGTGCACACACAGGCTGCTTCCGAGGCCTAGCGGTTATGAGTCATGCCGCTATAAACCCAGGTCTGCACGTGACCCTGTCATATGATGTCCTTAACTCTTTCTGGAAGGTACCTAGGAGGGGAGTAGGGGATGGCTGCGTGGAACTCCAGCTTACTGAGGAATCTCCCCACTGGCTTCCACAGCGGTCATCCTGGCTTACACTCCCACCAACAACTGAGAACGTTTTTTCTCCCCAGGCAGCCTCCCCGGCTTGCTACTATTGATTTCCTGGTGGTGTAGATGATTTCTGGAGTAAGACAGAATCCCAGGGATTTTACTATTTCATTTGCATTTCTTGGATTATGTTCTTTCCTATGATAAATAAGAAGGTTAAGTGAGTAATTGCTTGTGTGTTCCATGAGAACTGTGTCCCAGGTCACCTAGGGTGCCGGCCGAAGCCTGGCCCTGATCCTGTGTCACTCAGGACCCACAGGGACTGGGCTCAGGTGTGCACTCCATCTAGATCAGCATGATTATCTCAGCGTCAGAACGCCCAGAGCCAGTACGAGCTGGCCAGAGCCAGGCAGGCTGGTAAAAACAGACTGTGTCTGCTGCGATGCTGGTGCTCCGCTGCGGGGTCTCTGCAAGAGAGTGAACCACTAAGGCTGGGAGCTCGACGCCGACAAATGGCTTCTGCAGTGACCCTGGGCACAGCTGCAGAGATGGGCCAGCGTGGGAGGACCGGACCCCAGAGGGGCAGGAGGGCCCTGGGGCTGCAGCAGACTGCCTCCTCTCCGAAGCTTGAGCCAAGTGGGGACTCACGCAGCATCTACAGGGCAGAAGCCCTGTCCAAGAAGCTCTCAGTGCACACATGTACTTCTTGCAGAGAAGCCTCTGACCAGTGACAGCCAATGGGGACAGAACGAGGTGTCACCGGACAGAACAATGCTGCCCAGGTGACCTGACCGATGACCCAGCACGCTCGCAGTGCTTCACTGCGGGGGAGGAAGAGGGGCACTGGCAAGGGGAAGCCCCATGATTTTGAGAAACAGGCCCATATCTGCCCATATTTTGTATTAAGATAAAAATGGAAGGCAGCCCAAGCTCTTCCAGGTGAGTAGGACAGGCGTCAGCTACGACATATTTAAGCTCTTGACTTTCCAAGTGACTCCCCCTAAGGAATTAATTCCCTACCTAGGAATCTAGCTTCCAAAGGCTGCGAGGACTCTGCAGAAAGCACTTTCAGAGAAAACAATAACGTGGTAAACTACATGTTAACAGGTAGTAAACATATATGAAAGGACTGCCGTTTATCTATTTTGCGTCACACATTTCAGTTCTTACACTTACATTCACATGTCAAAGTTAGCTTTCGTCTGCAAGTACAAAATAGAGAAAAGTATCCCTTGATTATGTTTTAACTCACAGATCTATGAACTGTAGTCAAGTAATACTCTGAAATATCAAAACACTCCTTAATGTTCCCACCTCACATTAATTTTTCTGTCAAAGGAAATTTTCAAAGTTTTGTATTTATTTTTAGACTCATTTGCTGAACCATTTAAGCATTATTTTCTCTTCCAAATGTTCAAGTGTTTTATTTGAGCTGATAATTTTGCCATGTTCCCTAGGATTGGTGAATTTACTGTGAAGCATGAATTTAAAGCTAGGCAGTGATCCCGGCGAGGGGTCAAGCTCACATCATCCTGACAGCGTCCTTGCCTGCGGGCCAGTCACTAGGAGGGTCACCCCATTTGGCAGAAGAGGAAGCTGCGTCTCAGGGGAGTAGATGACACATCCAAGGTGGCGTGCCTGTGAGCACAGGCAGGCCTGGACGTCAAGCCCTGGCAGGATGGCTCCAGAGTGCGCATCCTCAGCTTCTGTGCTGTATGTCTCTTTACAACACAATGTGGTGTGATTTGTCTTCCTGGGGAATAGTCAGGGATGATGGAGGTGAACAGCTGCCTACTTACCCTAAACTTTAGGGGAGGGATGAAGTTCTTAAAAGTGGCTTCCTGGAGTAAAGACATCGGTATTTAGGCAGCGAGGGATGGCCAAAAGTCAACTGGGTCAGCTGAAGGGTGTGGGAGGACTGCAGTGTGAAGTACGTGCTGCGTTTTGGACAGAT
This sequence comes from Octodon degus, assembly GCF_000260255.1. Taxonomy (NCBI): domain Eukaryota; kingdom Metazoa; phylum Chordata; class Mammalia; order Rodentia; family Octodontidae; genus Octodon; species Octodon degus. Next base: position 2,123,989 of record NW_004524775.1, on the reverse strand, counting down.
ACGGGAGTTCCAGGTGCTGAGATGACACTGCAAAGGCTGTTCTGCTTTTACCTGGTGCAGGTCTCTTCTAGAACATTCTAGAATGTTTCACTCAATAGAAGCACCCTGCAAACTACTTTGAAGCCAGTCCCAGATTACTTGACATTGGTTTTTTTTTTTTTTTTAATTTTATTTATTTATTTATTTATTTGTGTGTCTCTGTGTGTGTGTGTATGTGTGGCCACCTCAGTCCACCAGGGGGCGGGGCTGGCTGGCATGTGGTGCTGGGGGATTGAACCGCGGTCCCTGTGCTTTGCTAAGCTTGTTCTAAGTAGGTGCTTTAGACCACTGAGCCATCTCACCAGCCCAATTGACATTGGTTTTCATGAGCAAAGGTACCTTTACATTCCCTTTCGCCCTGCACAATGAGGAGGTAGCCTAACCACCTTAAGGACAGTACATTATGAAAAGCATTTGTAGGGTGAGGAGTGCTTGACAGCATCTCAAAATTAGGACCATTCTAGAGAAATGCTTGCCAGAGCCTTAAATCTTATTAATAATGTAATTAATTTTATAGATAACCATAGTAGTCAGCTTTCCATGACCATGACAAATACCAGAGCTAATCAACTGGTGAGTAGAGAAGGCTTATCTTGGCTGATAGTTTTCAAGCTGCTAGTTCTTACTTGCTTGGCCCTCTTGCTTTGGATCTGCAGGGAGGCAGTGTGCCGGAGGGGCAGTGTGTGGAAGAGAGGAACTGCTCGCCTCATGTCAGGGCACAGAGGAAAGGCGGAGGCCAGGCCCCTGACCCCTTGGGAGCTCTGCCCTGAGACAGAGATCTCTAGTGGCCCAACTCTGGCCTCTCACCCCCTAAGAGCAGCTCCGGGGATGGATCCTTTCACCCGGAGGCCTTGGTGTGAAGGAGCCAAACTAGAAAAGCAACTGTGTGGCCATGCTCTTTCTGTCTGTGTACAGGCTTAAGATACATCTATGGAATGACTGGAGGCGCCATAATGGGAAAAATATCAACTATTATCCATGCCAACCAAGATGCCAAAACACCAACACCGCAGTCCAACACTGGACTAGAGAAAATAAACCCTGCTAAAAGGAGGTCAGCTCAGGAATAAAGGCAACTCTTCCTAGCCATGGTGCCATGGAAATGTCAGTGGCCTCGCAACAAGAGCTGCAGCACGTCCCGGCATGTGGCGAGGCCCTGCCTAAGATCCTCTGAGATCCAGTGCTGCATCTGCGCATGAGGACATCGGCGAGCCTGCCTTTCTCACAGTGCAGAATGAGAACCCAAAGATAACCATCAATTATTCTAATATATGAATGTTATAGATAAGTGTTATATTGAAAGTTCCACAGCAGATGGGATTGATTTAAAAAGAAAAGATAGCCAGACAGGACTTCAAGCTTCCTAGTGGTTCACTAGGCCAAGCAGTTTTCCCACATTTCTTTTCTCTGAATTAGAGATGGGCCATGACTCACAATAGGCTTGAAAGATTTTTCACTCAATCTTGGGGACAGAGATACTGTCGCTACTTTTAGAATGACAGCTAAAACCCAGACTGATTTATTACTCAGACTGAACTCTGACAAATATGATAAAAAAGTCTACAGGAAAGAACTTTTAGATTTTCCTCTATAGGAGCTATTTTAAACTTACATTTATATCCACAGTCAAGCTATAAATTTCATTTTATTTGCCTGTTGAAACAAGTCTGAACGAATAAAATGCTAGCCACCCATTTAACGGACTATCAACCAAAGAGGACAAATCCGTAAATGTCTCATTTCTCCCTCCCAGGAAGTACATCACGGCCATAATCGTAGATAAATTTCTGTTAGGGGCTGGGGAGCTAAATTTCTATTAGCTTGCCTGGCAAGTAAAAGGACCTGGCTTCGATCCCTGGTACCATATCTCCCGCGGCCCTGGATGTGCTGTGCTGGCCACCGAAACCAGACGTGGTGGTGCACGCCTGTAACCCCAGTGCTGGGGAGGCTGAGATGGGAGGAGCACGAGTCAGAGCTTGCAGCCCCAGAGCAGGAGCGGGACGCATGGACCGCCTCGGCTCGGTGCCCAGGTCCTCCCTCCTGTGCTCCCTCTTGGTGAAGGCAAAGGTAACAGTTTTAAGTACTCGTCAGAGAGTTAACACTGGTAGGATCTAAGACTTCACACCCAGACTAAGTTTTGGGTTTCACAGTATTAGCTTACAGTAGCTGCCAAATGTAAAGCTTGAAGTCAAATTCAGAAGCATCAGATGTGAGCATCAAGCTGTGCAGCACTTGTCGAGGCCGCAGAGAGCAGCTCAGCCCAGAGCATTGACTGCACAGCCCGGCCGCAGGGAGCCCGGGGACTCACGAGGAAAGCGGCTCCGGAGAGCTATCAGTTCCGCTGTTCCACTTGGGCCTCGGCTTCTGGCACGAGCTCCCTCAGATGTCAGGATCTCTTTGAGGACTGACTACACAGCCACCACGAGGGGCTCTGATCCTGCCTCAACCGCCCCAGACTTGTCAGAACTATGCCCACTGCAAAATCAGCTGCGCCTCCCACCGGCTCTATCTTGCAAAGTTTGCTGTGGACGGCTCAATACCAAGAACCCAAACTGGCATGTGTCCTTTCCACGTTACTTTAGGATATAGACTGAGGTTAAGATGGACACTTAGGGCTGCCTGGACATGGCAAGGAACGGATCAGCACAGAAGCACCTTAAAGGCTTTTAAAAAAATTGCATACTAATATCATAGAATAACAGTAGTTAACACACATTGTTATCTTTAACGTAGTTGCTCAGAGTGCAAGATATGGACATAAAAATTTCGCCGGTTCATATTAGCACAAACTTCCTTTTTAATGAACCAAAGATACTACCAGTATAAATAACTGCCTTGCATCCCCTTTTCCCTACTGCCCTTCCCCATCCACCCATCTAACTTCCTTTTTCCTTTGAACAATTTCTTCCCATTTCACAGTATCTATTGTACATTTTATCCTTGACTCTTTCAGTTTCTCATACCAGGGAGACAGTACGATGTTCACACATGTGAATCTGAGTTGCTTCACTCAGGAGCATAATCTCGAGTTGCATTCATTTACTAATAGAAGTCTCAGGTTTATCCTTTATGGGTAAGTAGTACTCCACTGAATAAAAATTTTCCTTCTTTTAATCTATGCTTCCACTGATGGGCATCTGGGCTGTTTCCAAGATTTAGCTATGACTAATAGTGCTGCTATAAACACGGGTGCATGTGCTGCTATAAATCAATATGGCATGATGTTTTTAATTACTGTGGAAAGATTCCCCAGCAGAGAGTACCCTGGTCGAATGGTGCCTCTAGGCCCAGGTTTCGGGGGGGTCCCCCCCCTCATTGTCATGGTGGCTGCACCGGTTTGCACTCTTTGTGTCTGTCCCAAGATCCTGCCTTTCCAATTAACTAAGGGTGCGAAGTTTGTATCTGTTTGTCTCAGTTCCCAGTCCTTCAGTGCTGCGGTGTGGTGAGGTTCCCACTTTTAAGTATGCAAAACTTTTAAGGATTTTTATAGAAAACAGAACTGATTAAAATAAATATGATCTCCAAAAAGATCTGCAAGGTACTGTACATGGTTCCACAGTAAATCCTGAGGGGATTTGACTTTGTCAGATAGCAAAAGTTACATTTTTAGTTATACAGGTCTTGCTTGAACTTGGTCTTAACCATCCAGCAGAAAAGTGTAACCACATGGTATATAAAAAAAGCTATATTAATATGCTGAGCTGTTAAAGCTCAAGTCAACAACTTCAGACAACTGCTAAATGTGCTGATAACCCACTACTGTCATGGACTATTGCTCTATATTGGGTTATTTTGCTGAATTCAAGCACCTACAATCATTGGACCAGCATCAAGTAGGAAAAGGGCCTTTAAAGACTTCTCCAAATACAGCTTCTTTAACTGCATTGGAACACCCATCTCTAACAAACCAAAACAAAAAAGGTAGGTATGTTGGGAGCCCTGGAAGCTAAGAAATGGATCGAATGTGTGTAGGCGGGACTAGGCCTCAGGGCCTAAAGCAAGCAAGCAATCTCAGTCCTGAGATAAACATCCTGTCTGGTTAAAGTCGCTATTATTCACTAGGAAACTTTGTGTCACATGTTACTAACTTTGCAAAAGTATAAATAAAATACTATTTTGTTGTGAAAAAAATATATATGTATACACAAGATAGGACAGATATACAGCTACTTTTTCTTAGTTCAGAGAGAAGAAAGGTTTGTGCTAATATTGTTCAGACAAGATTTCAGGTCTACATCTTGTCCTCTGCATAACTACTGTGAAGAGAGCAATATGCAATGTATTAATTATTGTAATTGTTCTCCTAACCTATTTTGAAACTGTTTCATTGTTATTTTTTCTCACTAAAATGAATAAAAAAGTATGATCTCCTAGCCAAAGTTGTAAAATTAGCATCAACACTAGCATCAAACACAGTTTAGACACTAACTGTGGCAACTATTAATTTTGTACCTGTAACCATGGAAGCTAAATCTACAGTTCTTTAACAGAATGAATCATAAATTAAGAAGTTGTATACAAAGCGTTTCCCCTCAGTAGAGAATTGCTACCCTGGGGTGGGGAATTTAAGAAGCACAGTGGACAGAACAGAGATAACTAAAAAGAAAGAAAGTAGAAGCCAGGATGGAGGATGAAGTATGATCACAAAAACTAGGAAACTAGAGAGGAGGGCAGAAGAGAAACAATGAGGGAATGTGCAAGGGACTGTTGAAGTTGACCAGAGAAGCTAGAGCGACTATGCACACATAT
>NW_004524775.1:2103224-2118816 GCF_000260255.1 Octodon degus | reverse complement strand
CAGGGAAGGCCCAGGAAGGGAGCAGGACAGGGAAGACCCAGGAAGGGAGCAGGATAGGGAAGGCCCAGGAAGGTAGCAGGATAGGGAAGGCCCAGGAAGGGAGCAGGATAGGGAAGGCCCAGGAAGGGAGCTGGGCAGGAAAGGCTCAGGAAGGGAATAGGACAGGGAAGGCCCAGGAAGGGAGCAGGATAGGGAAGGCCCAGGAAGGGAGCAGGATAGATAAAGTACAGGAATGGTGTAGGACAGATAAAAGCACAGGAATGGTGTAGGATAAAAAACAAAGGCAAATGAGAAGAAAACAAGGGGAAAGAAATGAGAGACAAACCAGGGAAGAAAGAAGAAAAATAAAACAAAATTCCTTTGGTGTGCGCTGAACGTTCAGGGCAACTGCATCTCGCTGCGCAGCCTGCTGCAGAGCTTGTGCCAGGCTCGAGGCTGAGCTTGGCCCTAGATGTGGAGCTTGGGGCCAGAGTCCTCAGCCAGCACATTCTGCCTGCCCCTTAGTGCCTCCCGTCCCCATGGCTCCTGCTGGTTCTTGCTCCGCCTTCTGTGCCCTCTTCCCCCAGGTTGTCACTGCGGGGTGCAGTGGGTGCTGTGATGTGGTCTGGTCCCTGCTCCTACTGCTGGAGACCAAGGCTGATCAGCCCGGTTCCAACTCCTCTTGCGAGGTGGGGTGCTAACCTAGCACTTGCGGCTTTAGAATTTCTGTGGCTACCATCACCTGCTGCAATCTGTAACTTCCTCAGGTGAAATGGGAGCTGCTGTGGGGGCATTTCTCTTCGGGCCCCCAAAGGATAGGGACAGCCTGGGGCTGCCTAGTCCTGAGTTGTAGGGCTATGCAATTTGTTGAGGGGCTGTGGCAGAGCTTAGTGGCACAAGGGCCTGCCCGCAAAGGCAACTCCTGAGTTCAGTTTCCAGTACCACTAAAACTCCCTGTACTTAATTTCCTGTGCCTCATCACCCAGGAGCCATAGGGTGGGATTAGCCTCCATTTAATATGCACCCCTCTTGTCTTTAGTCTTGTTCCTGGTGGTTCTAGCTAGTGTTCTGGTGCACAAAGGAAACGGAAGAAAAGGAAAAGAAAAAGAATGAAGGCTTAAAAAAAAGGTAAAGCTGGCTGATCATGAGAGAGGGGCAGTGTGCTCGGCCGAACTTACGCGGTGCGGCAGGATTCGCCACCCCAGTTTCTTACGTCACTTCTCCCTTGTTTCAAGATTCCAACTGTAATGAGCACTCTTCCTGATCCAGCGACCCCCAGACAGCTGGGCGGGCTGGCTGGCTGCTCCAGGAAGTCCTTTATCTTTGCCTTTCTGAATCTATTATTCTCTTCCTTCGGATCAGATTGACTTCTTCCAGTTACCAGGTTTCAGCTGAATTTCCCCGAGTAGCTCTGACTGAGCCTGCACCTCTGTTCATCCACGTGTCTGCTCTTGATTAGTAATCCTTAGAGGCTCTTGACAAGAGGGCAAAACAGGTTGCTTGGAGATTATGTAATTTAGCTCTGTCTTCCCACTCTCCTGGGGTCTGAAAACACGGTTTGGCCTTATTTTATTGGCTATTTTGTTGGATGTGAAGTAAACTTATTTCTTTTCACGATTTCAACTCCACTGTCTTCTGGTTGCCATGATTCCTGGTGAAAAGTTAGGCAGCTGCATTCATTTTGTCCCTTGGAAGGTAATGTGTCTTTTTTTCTCTAGATGTTCATTGACACACTTCTGCTCTTGGTCTTCAGCAGGGCAGTGGCTTTCTCTGTACCCATCCTTTGGAGTTCATAACAATATAAATAACTTTTGGGGGCCTGCCCATTAGCTCAGTTGTTTACGTAACTGCTTAAAAAAAGCAGTGAGGCTCAAGCTGCTTTGATTTGAATCCAGATACTCCTGCCAAACTAGAAATGCCCTGAAGGCATGTTCAGGCCACCAAGAAAAAAAAAAAAAAAAGAATATAAATAACTTTTATATTCTTTTTATCCTAACGGAGAAAGGCAGGACCCACCCCAGTGTTTACCAGGTGATGTCCAAAAGACAGCCCAGAGTGATGACGGGGGAGAGGATGAGGATTCGTGGTCATGAGGGCCACTCCTGAAGGGTCTGATGCTGCCAACACGTGTACCTGGAGACTTGGAATTCTGCAACTTCCAGTGTTTTTCCATTTAAAGAATGATTCCATAGTAGAATTATTTATAAAGAATTAGTAACATGGAGTAATAACACACATCCTCTATAAACTTCACAGTGATTGTGAATGGTTAGGGCTGCCAATGCTTTAATCTTGGAAGGGATTACGCCAGCAGAGCTGGTTTTCCTTTTCTACACTATTGATTTCATCACAAATACGCAGACCAAACAGACTCCGTGGAGTGTTGTGCTGGGGCTCGGGGTGGGTTCTGAAACGTTCCTCTAAAGCCTCATGTGCTCGCAGGGGGCTTCTGTCAGGTGACCAGATCGCAGTGGTGCTCTCCCATCTACTGCTGAGTCGATACTTCAATGTCCTACTGAGCAGCGGTCAGCAAGGTGGGTCACGGGCGGCACAACTCAGAAGGTGCAGTCTTCCTCCTGCTCTTCTGCTTCCTAGTCCCCGTGCTGAGCAACTTTCTTCCACTGTGCTGCCCTGCACCTTAGAACAAGTTGGCCAGAATAAGCTGTGAGCCCAAATAAACTTCTCCTACTTGGAGTTGCAGTGAAGGGAGTCCTAGTGAAGAGAAATTGACTCTGGTACTAAAGATTCTGGTACTAAAGAAATAGGGACACTGCTGGGAATGTCACGGTTGACCTTGTGGTGTAGCCACTTTTGGAACTGATTTGTGGGAGAAGGTGGGCAAGGCCTGGAGATGCCAGCCAGGAAAGCCCTCGGATGGCACCAGCCAAGAGCGGCAAGGACTCTAGTCAGAGTTCAGGAGACCAAGTATTGATACAGAGACAGCGTAGGGAGAAGAGGCTGGGTTCACGGGGTTCAGATTATAGTGACGTCTGCACTGGAACTTGGGAACTGGACTACAGACGCTGGTATCAAATTCTGGAATCAATTTGTCTACATGCTGCCCACTATCTAAGACGTTGTGTGAGACTGAATCTGAAGTTGGTGGACTGATTAATACGACGGAGGAAATTTTCAGGTAGCCCAACGCCTAGGCTACGGCACGGCTTTAAAAATTTGCAGTTTGACTAGAAAGGTAACACCTGAGAAGCAGGTGCCATCGATAGCGTATTTGCTAAAAGGTTAACATTAAGAAGAAACCAAATTTCTTCATCAGGACAATAGGCAAAACGGCTTGATGCGATCTCAGGGATCACGAAGACCCCACCCAGTACAGGCTCTAAGGCGTGACAGTATAAATCTTTGGTTTGAGAAGACAAATCCATGGTCACACAAGTGTGTGCAATGCTGCCTGAGAAAGTGTGTCCTTGAGTTCAGTCACTCAAGATACTCAGCGGTCCCTGGAGCCATGGTCTAAGCGGACCCAGCTGCTGCTACTGGCGGCTGACCTTGGGACTGATTCTTGATCCAATGCTGGGATTGTGGGGGGAGTGCCCTGGGCAGACACTCTGCATTACAGTGTAAGCAGGGGAGAGAGGCCAGCTAGCTGCCTGAGCTGCCGCCACTCCCTCTGCTCTCTTGCTCTTTGCCTCCGCCTAGAAAGGTTGCTCTGTGCCACGTGCCACTCTGCCTTGGAGCCAGCTGAGTATGGCTAAAATGTAGCTCCATTAACTGCAAGCTAAATAAACCTTTCCTTCCTTCACTTAGGGTGTTGGGCATTTTGTCCCAGCAATGAGAGAACAGTAACCAAGACAGGAAGTAAGGTCTCATCCGAGGAGGCAGGTCGTGGTGCTGTGACACAGAAGGGCATATTCTTGTCCCTGCTCCCCTCCACTCTCTCTGCTGCCTGGCTCTAACAGGTCAAGAGCTGTCCTCCATCCTGCCCCCGTGCCACGGTGCTTTTGCCATCGAACTATGGGCTGAAACCATGGGCCAAAATGCACTCCTCTCCCTTACATCACAGGTGTGGGGGTTTTTGTGTCAGCTGCAGGAAAGTGACTGATATAACCTATAAGGAACAATACTTATACTTTATATAGCACAGCACAGCACAACAACACAGGATGCACAACGAGGTCTAACACCTATCTGCATAGCATTTACGGGGCATTCAGTATTATAAATAATATAGATGATTTAAAGCAGGTTGAGCATGGGCTGTAAGTAAGCGCTCTGTCACAGAGGATGGGAGCGACCACAGTGCTGAGCATGTCTGGGGTCCCAGAACCAATCCCCTGGAGCCATCAAGGGGATACAGATGATTGTTGTCAACATAGTTTTATGTTAGGAAATTGAAAATAAGGAACTGCATTTGTCTATAAAAAGATATTTACCTGACAGGGCACTTGGAAAATGACAGAACACCAAGCATGGTCCTCTGCCTTATGAAAATGGCAGCCAAGCCTTAGCAAGTGAATGCCTTCCATGGATGTTCATTATACAGTCTTAGGTGACACCTACTTTATGGAGGATGCGGCCAGAAAAACACACAAGACAACCCACCCCAGAGACAGGTGTGGCCTGATTCCTTCTGTTTGTGGGTTCTACGTTCCTGACACACTAACTTGATTCCAAAGAAATGCTGCACAGTTAGACACAGAAAATAGTTTGTTCATCCTCGATGCTCCTTTTGGTAGGCCCTCATCATGACAAGAGGTGTAAGTTTTCCCTCTGCAAACTGGACTTTGGATAAATGAATACAAGAATGGGTAGCAGGGCTGGGGAGAAGCTCACTGGTCTAAGCACCTGCCTGGCAAGCACAGGCACCCAGGTTCAATCTCCGGGACTGCAGGCCATGCCGGCCCCAGTGTGCCAGCCACTGAAACCGGGTGTGATGGCTCACACCTGTAATCCCAGCGCTGGGGAGACTGACACAGGAGGGTCACTATGAGTCTGAGCCGTGCAGTGAGACCCTGTACCAAATAAATAAAATGATTAAAAACAAAGAATTGGTATCATAAAAATGTCTTATTTACTTTAAAAAGATTATGAAAATATTTGTCAACAAGAGGAAGTTCGACAGTTCTCATGAAGCGGTTTTAGGGCAGTAGTGGAGTCCCAGCACCTTTTTTTCAAATCAGTCAGGGCTAGAGCTGTATCATATTAACTTTAAGCTTCTAACAGAGACAAAGGAGCTACCTGGAGATTCCCTTAGTAAGAAGTAGGGTCAGAACCCCCAAACTAAAATGACATTCATAAGGCCTCTTTGGGGGACTCTTACAAAGAAGCTATGCGTACTAGCAGGAAATATGTTCTACAACAAGAAACTTATGTAAATTGGGTTTATATGAGGATTATGGGGGCTGGGGAGATAGCTCAGTGGTCTAAGCACCTGCCTGGAAAGTGCAAGGAACCAGGTGTGATCCCCAGGACCACAAGTGAGACCCTGTACCAAACAAATAACTAAGTAAATAAATAAATAAATAAATACATATTTTAAAAAACAACTGTTTTCTACTAGTAGGTGAACTTCTGCAAGAAAAATTTTGTTGCTGTTGTTTTTTTTCCCCCCATATTTGAAGATATGAGATCATTAAGAATATGATTAGCAAACAACAAAGTAACCTCAAACAGTGAGATGGTTTGTACCGGGAATGCTCTCTGTGAGCCATGTACAGAAGGTCCAGTTCCCCGAGTGGGGTTATTGGATGGCTCAGGAGTCTGCAGAGGGGGTGCTCAGTTGAAGGACTTCGGGCCCCTGGGAGCATGCCTTGGAGGGCAGAGGTGGGATCCTAGCTATTTCCTGCTTTCCTTTTCGTTTCCCAGACATGAAGAAAGCAGCTTTACCCTACCATGCTTCCACCATAATGCATGCCCTACCACATCCCCAAGCTGTGGGGCCAACTGGTGGGGACTGAAATCTCTGAAGCCCTCAGCCAAAGCAAACCATTTGTCTTTACAAGGTGAGTATTTTAGGTATTTGTTACAGTGATGGGATCTAAGACAAATAGCTGACTGCATATTTTACTTCTTTTGCAAATGCATATAGTTGTACTAATGAATTCATTTCTGGGTTCACGTGGTCTAGACCCGGCCAACAAGGGGGTACCATCCTCCAGTGAGGACTGCTATGTTCACATTGTGATTGGTAGCTTGTTGGTGGCTAGCTACGCATGAATTCGGGCACGAACACATAAACTGGAGCTTTAAAAAATAATTCAAAGAACGTTGTCTCAGTTACTCTTCTCATTGCTGGGACAAACACCCAACACTCAAAATTAGGGAAGGAAAGGTTTATTTACCTCACGGTAACTGGAGGTTTCAGTCTATACTCAGCTGGCTCCAAGGCAGAGTGGCACAAGATAGAGAACCACCTTTCATGGCGGTGGCAAAGAACAAGAGAGCAAAGGGAGTAGCAGCAGCTCAGGCAGCTAGCTGGCCCCTCTCCCCTCCTTACATTGTAATGCAAATTGCCCGCCCCAGGGCAGGTGCAGCATCCACGCCCACAGTAATCAGTCACAAACTCCAGAAGCCACCCCATGACTGCACGAGGCTTTGGGGGGACAACTAGATAAAAACCATAACATTCTGACCCTAGACATCCAAAGACTCAAGCACATCCCTTTAAGCAAAAGACAGTTTAGTCCATCTTTAAGAGTTGCTAAAGTCCTACAGTATCAGCATTCTGAAAAGTCCAAGTCCCAAGTCTCTTCCAAGACATAAGGCCAACTCTTAGCTGTGAGCCCCTGTACAAATAGAGTTATACACGTCTGACATTCAGTGGCACAAGATAAACATTAACATTCCAAAAGGTATAAGCAACAGAGGAATACAAAGCCCTGGGACCAACACAAGTCCAAAATCCAACAGGGCAAACATTAAATCCTGTAGTTCCATGTGGAACACCCGAAGCAATCTGTGGCAAATTATGGCTCCAAGTGGCTCCACCCCTGTGGTACTCTCCGTAGCTCCCATGGCTTCTCTCTTAGGCTAACTTTGCTCCCTCCTTGCAGTTTACTTTAGATGATCCACATTTCTAGCTTTTCCAAACTTCTGGGGTTTCTACTGAATAGGCTTCTCACTCACACTTTATACACTGCCCTCTCAGGGGCACCCTGCCTGACCTTGCAGGACTTCTTCTGAAATCTAGGTGGAAGCCTTCTTAACCTCAGAACTCCTGCATTCTGCAAGCACCTAAAGCTGGCATCACCCGATGCCCAGGGCTGCTGCCAACTGGAGCAGGAGCCAGGCTTCCTTCTCTCTTGGCTGTAGGGGCTGAGTGCTACGATCACCTAGAACTTTTGTTTTTCATTTATGTATTTGGTACAGGTCTTGTGATGCAGCTCAGACACATAGTGACCCTCCTGCTTTCAGCCTCCCCAGGGCTAGCTTTATAGGTGTTTGCCACCACACCTGGACTCAGTCACTGGCTCAGTGCACCCTCGGGGTAGGGCTAGCATGGCATACGGGACCAGGGTTTGATCCCTGTGATCAAACACTTACGCTTGTCAAAGCAGGCACTTAATCAGCTGAGCTGCCATGCTGGTCCTTGACTGAGTACTTTGAACCTGATTCTAAGGAAGGAACATGGGGCTTTACAGCTTTTCCCTCAAGACAAAGTCCCTGCCACCTCCTGTGATGCCTGCAGGACATCTTTTCTATTCTCCTGTTCCTCCTGAGCAATGGAGATCTCAGCTCTATCTCTGCAGTCCACAGCCTTCCTGGCACTTCCTTTCTGGTCAAACTCACATTTCAGATTATCTTGCTGGGCTCTTTGTTCTTGATTCTCAACACGTATCTGAGTAAAAGCCCCAAAAATAACCATGCCACTGCCTCAACATTCAATGGCATTGAGATTTTTTTTTGTCAGATTAATAAGTCTACCATGCTTAATCTCAGTCTCAGGCAAAGTCTCTAGACATGAGCAAAATTCAGATAAACTTTCAGCCAAGCCATAATACAAATTATGTGGAGTCAAACAACCAATGCAGTCCTTCTTCCCAGCAGAAACCTCCCCAGCCTGGTCTTTTTAAAATTTTTTTCCTCCCCACCCCCACCCATGCTCCCCAGCCTGGTCTTTATAAGCAGACTTCTGCCAGCCTTCTGGTCTTTTGAGCTCTGACCAGAATCTCCCATACAGAACAGCCAAAGGTGTTTCAGTGCTTCTCTAACAGGCAGTATCTCCAAACCTTTCCTATCTCTTCCCATAAGCCATTCCCCAAAGCTTGTAATTCACATGTTTAGGTTTAGCCACAGCATCGACCCCACTCCTGGTACCAAATTCTGTCTTAGTTACTCTTCTCTTGTTGCTGGGACAAATAGCCAACACACAAAATTAGGGAAGGAAAGATTTATTTAGCTCAGTTACTGGAGGTTTCAGTCCATACTTAGCTGGCTCCAGGGCAGAGTGGCACATGGCAGAGATAAACCTTTCATGGTGGTGGCAAAGAGCAGTGAGAGCTAATGGTGTGGCAGCAGCTCAGGTAGCTAGCTAACCTCTCATCCCTCCTTACATTGTAATGAAAATTACCTGCCCCAGGCCAGGTGCAGCATCCACACTCACAATAATCAATCACGAACTCCAGAAGCTGCCCCATGACTTCATGAGGCTTTGGGGGGACAACTAGACACATACCACAAAAGATATTTACCTTACAAGCATCACTATATAAAAGAGGGCTTTGGTTATTATCCAAAATATATAAAAGTTTGTGGTTGAAAGAGAATACTCTTAGACTCATTATAATGTCTCTGTGGGCCACAAGAGCACTCAGCATCCTCCTTGTTCCCATGGTCACCTCGACTCCCTCAGCCGGCCCATTTCCCAGCTTAGTATTTCTTTAGTTTCAAACCCTGCACCCAGTTGTGTTCAACTTGCCTTCGCATTTCCCTTTTTAACATTCTCTTGCAGAGAGCAGAGGAAGGAAGGGTGACCTCTGTATCTGCCATGTGGGTGCTAGGTCCACCCTCACTGCCTAGCAGTGGCCAAGGCCTGGGGCTGGTGTCCTCCAGCCTCTCAGGAAGTGGGCACAAGTTGTTCCTTTGGGTGGCTCTGCCTGCAGACAACACTTTGCCACAGCATGTCGCTTGAAGCTGCCTCCTGCAGCCACTTTGCCACAGGATGTTCTTTTATTCTTTTGGCCTCATCATTGTTTAATGTCTGGACACAGAGCCTACTTCTCAATTTTACCACCACCATACCCGCAGGAAACCTGTGTTTTTATTTTATCAGGGAGCTTTCTCAGGGCCTGTCTTTACTCATAAAGGGATCTCTGCTTGCAGCTCTATTGAGAATGTGGAGCGCCATACAAATCTCTTTATAGTTAATTACAAAAAGTGACATCTCAGTACAGTCATCATGTAATAAACTATAGAAATTTAAGAGGCACCAACTCTTCAGATTGACAAATGGTAAGATCTGCAGAAGTGTTGACTTTGGTCCCCGTCTACACCCTACAGTACTGAAGTAAAAGCCGTTCCAAAATAGTAGACCACAAAAATACATATACACATATATGTATATATATATTATTTTTTAAGACACAAACATGAAGCAAAATGAAAAACGTATTCATATACTAATACATGGTAAAATACATTATAATAATATAGTAACAGAGAAAGTATCATTTTTTCATCTAATTATATGCGTTAGTATATGTGTAAATGATCACTCAATTAAATTCATTTTGTAGGTGATTATTGTGTTCAATCTGTTGAAGGAGAAATTAAAAATTTAAGATGGGGCTTAAGGTAAAACAAAAGGGAGAAGAAAGAGAAGGAAGAAACTAGGCTTTAAAATTCTAAGGACATTTCACGCTGGTTTTATTTGTGAATTTTCAATTGTATTTCCCTAATATTCTTATGTTATTTGTGGGTAGAATTCACACCATTAATAAGATCAGCATATATATGATTTGCTTATAAATACAAAGCAATATTAATATATTAATATATAGTGTGTAATCCTACTAAGTTTATAGACATAATGTAGTCTCGATTAAAAAATAAGTGGATTCTAATTATTCCCTCATCCCAACTGAAACATTTGAAAGATTTTTTTACTTTTGGCTCAGTTGTTTTGTCCCAAATATCTCTGTGTGTCATGGTTTCTCCGTTATAATTATTAAAAGAATACGCATGAAAGAATTCTGCAGCAATGTTGTAACCATATGTAACCTTGGAATTGAGGGAAGAAAAGCTTTAAGCAGCGTTCCTTTGAGAGGTGCAGCTGCGTTCCTTCCTACCTGCGGACGTCGTTAGGATTTCTGTGGTGTTCCTGAGGCCCATGAAGTCGAACTGATAAAGCCGCCACGATTTCTGGTCAGCCGCCTCGACTGAATTTTTTCTCCATCTATAAATCATTTCTTCTTTGGGGTAGCCATCTAAAAAATACAACCGATATTAGTACTTGGAGGTACAGGTCCATCACTCATTAAGGTAAACACTGTAAGTGTATCTTTAGTAAGACTCGAAATCGCAGGCAAACTTTCCCTAGAGACACTGAAACGGCATGTCCCCAGCCTCGTGGCGGACGCTGCCCGCAGGCGCCCCGGGCCGTGCGAGCGAGCATGCGTGGGAGCGTGCGTGCGTGGGAGCGTGCGTGCGTGGGAGCGTGTATGCGTGGGAGCGTGCGTGCGAGGAAGCGTGCGTGCGTGGGAGCGTGCGTGCGAGGAAGCGTGCGTGCGTGGGAGCGTGCGTGCGAGGAAGCGTGCGTGCGTGGGAGCGTGCGTGCGTGGGAGCGTGCATGCGTGGGAGCGTGCGTGCGAGGAAGCGTGCGAGCGTGCGTGCGTGCGTGCGAGCGCAGGGGCCGCCGCGCCGGCGCCCTGTCCTTGAAGCGTCAGGCTGCCCGCAGCTGCAGCCCTGTGAGGGGAGAAGCTGGTCAGCGTCTCGGCTGCTGGCCCGGGGAGCTCGTCATACAGCTCTAACTCCGCGGCCCTGCTCATTCCATTCCTCCCTCCTGCCCTAAGAGTTCCTGCGACCCGATGTCCAGAATGAGGACTTGAGTCCATTTTCGGCCCAGCACTCATGAAATCAGCGGGCCTTTGGCCCTTGCCGCGCCGGGATGCGATGCATCCTCCAGGGGCCACGTGCTGGAAGCCTGGTCTGCAGCGTGGCAGCGCTGAGAAGTCACGAGAGGGAACTTCCACACAGCTGCCGGGGGTGGGGGTGGGGATTGGGGATTGGGGGTGGGAATGGGGGTGGGGGTGGGGCCGGGAGCTGCTGGGGGTCAGGGGGAGAGTGGGGGGGGGGGGCCGGGAGCCACGTCCTCAGGGATAGCTTAGCGCCCTCCCCGGGAGGCCTGGCCTTGCTCTGCAGGGGATTAGGTTTTGCAGGAGCCACTCGGCGTCAGGAGAGCGTCGGTACCACAGGGAGGCTGCGCACAGCACCACGCTCCTTCCACATGTGCCCCGTTCCTTTCCACTTTCCATCAGGGTAGAAAGAAGCATGAGGACCTTACTGGAAGCCAAACAAACGCTGAGGTCATGCTCTCGGACCCCCAGAACTGTAAGATAAATTTTTTCTTTATCCGTTACTCAGTTTGGTTATAGGGCCAGACAGCTAAGACAGCGCTACTCGGATATCGGTTTCCACTCTGATGAACAGACTCTGGCCTCTTTCGCACTGGCCCTGTTGTTAATTATTTCAGGAGGAAAGACCCTGGTGCCTCTGCTACAGGAGGCCCAGTAGTGACGTGCCCACAGCCAGGGTATCGCGACTGGTACCTTGGCACACATGCCTCACGACTCCCTAAGCCGGAGCCGGGCGCTGGCCACGTGTCTGCCCCTCCAGCTGCACGCACTTCTGAGCTGGCTTGGAGCAGTGCGGCTGGCTCTGCGCTGGAGGCTGACCTGGTGCACTGTCTCCTGCTACTGCGCTATCTTCAAGCGCTGCAGCTATGTTGGCCTCGTGAGACATGCCACAATCCCAAGAGAAGGCCCATGTCCCAGGATGTCACCCAGCCGCATTGGCCTTGTCAGCCTTCATGGTCCCCACAGACAAGCAAGCCTGACATCTCCTGAGGGATATCCTGAATATACAGCAGCTTGCGCTGACGCGCACGAGCTTGCAAACATTCTCACGAGGTGGCTGAACGCTGAAGAGAAGCCATCTGGATGATTTTGTAAAAGTCTTCAATGCAGTCCCCCCTGTTAACTGTTCCATCCTCTGGCCTGACCTTGTTGGCTTGCTGATGACCTTCGAGACTGACCCAGATCACAGGCCCTGCTCGCGAGGCTCTCATCAGCACAGCAGGGGCACCTGCTCCACCCCGACTGGATGGGGTTGAGCGCCAGGCCCGCAGCCCGGCCTGAAGCTGCCTTAGTCATGCGTGTTTCACTTGGCTTTTAGCCACTGCCCCATCGGATCACATTCCCAACAGGCGGACGTAATTAGAAAGGGTGCTTCTGCTACAATTCAGTGTTCTCTAAAAACTTCACCAAACTGCAACTTAAATACATAAACTTATTATATTTAATATGTACATCTAAGTGGTTTTTAATGTATTCTTGTGGTGGTGAAACTACCAACACAGTCTAAATCCACAAAATGTTTATCACCCCTCGTGAAATGTTGGCCCTTTTGTCCTTTACTTCTCCAAGGCCGCCTCTGATCTCATCGTGTCCTAAGGAACCACTAATAGAATTTCTGTACCTCGTGATTGGCCCATTTTGAATATTTTGTATAAATGGAATCATACAATGTGTAATATTCTATGATTGGCTTTTTTTACTCAGAATAATGCCTGCAAGGTCCACTTATACTGTAGTGCTTTTTGACACTTCATTTCTATGTATTGCTATATAATATTCCATTTTGTAGATATATCAGATTTGATTTACTGGCTGCTAAACATTTCAGTTGAGTCCACTTTTTCACTATTGTGAACACTTATGTAGAAGGTTTAGTCTTCAACATGTGTGTTTAGTGTTCTTGGGTAATTCTGTGCTTACATTTCAGGACTGCTAGACTGCTTTCTGAAGTGAATGTACCCAAATCCTAGTGGCAGGGTGCAAGGGCTTGTTTCTCTGCTGTTCGACCGACACTGCTAGCATCTGTCATTTTAGCTGTCACAAGCGTGGTAGGTGTGAAGTGTGCGTCACGCTTCCCCCCGCATTTCCCTAGCAATGCTCAAGGCTATTGTATTATCATAGTTTTATTGGCAACGTGTATATTTTCTTAACGAGATGCTTGTTTAGATGATTTCCGGCTTATTTTTTAATAGGCTGTTTTCATGTAATTGACTTTTAAGAAGTATTTATATATTTGGGTAGAAGTTCTTTATCAGATACATAGTTTTGCAAATATTGTCTCCTACTTTGCGGCTCCTTGTGTGTCTCACGGGAGCCATTTTTATTGCGTACTGTGCACTCCGCCTATGATTTCCATGTGACCCACCACAAGTGTGCGGCTCTGCTTGGTGAGGGCTCGCGCTGCCCGTGTTCCCGCGACTCTCCTCCAGCACTGTGTTTTGAAACTGACTGTTTTGGAGCAACTGCTGGCACATGCAGAAAGGTAGGGAAGGTTCTGGGGCACCCGCGCATGCCCAGCCCTTGCACCCTAGCAATCCCGCCGAGCGGCACGCGTGTTGCAGCGGATGAGCCCCGCTGACACATGGCCCGTCGCCGACACACCACTGGGCGCAGGCCCCGTGCACGCGCTCCCCGGTGCACGCGCTCCCTGGTGCACGTGCTCCACGGCGCACACGTGCAGCAGCACCCGCTCCTTGGAGCTGCCTGACATCTGCGTTTGGTCATCTGGGTTTGGACGAAGGTGCACGGTCTTCATCTGCCTCGGCAAGGCACGTCTCCACTTGCCGTCTGCTGCACTGGCCATCTCGCCTCCAGCCTCACTCCTAGGACTCACTGAGCTTCTACTTTCTCCACAGCGGGGCCTTCTTGAGGGTCATATAGGTTAAATCATAAAGTATGAGGATATTTTAGGCTGGTAAAATGCACTTATGTTTCCTCCCTGGTATTTCACGGCTCAAAGTCTCATTTCCTTTTAGTGCTAAATAACATTCTATTCTTGAAATATGCCACGTTTTACTCAACCAGTCGCACCCGGAAGGGCACCTTGGTTTCTCCCCGCTTCGTCAGCTGGCAAGCAGGTGCAGCCAGCGTCCACATGTGTTTCAGTGTGGATGCTGTGTGGCTTCTGATACCTTCTTGTATAATTTTGAAGGAAAATTTTATTAATCTTAGGGTGATCGGTTGACACAAGGTTGTGTTCTGCGCCGTGAAGCTGTCACCCAGCGGTGCAGGGCCTCGGCGTTTCCTGAGGACCGTGTGCCGCTCATCGTGTGGCAGCCTGGTTCTTTTGTCCTGCTACTTTCTTTTTTTTTTTTATTTTTTATTTTTTGCAGAACTGGGGATTGAACTCAGGCCCTTGCGCTTGCCAGGCAAGCACTTATTCTACTGAGCTGTCTCCTAGGCCCTGTCCTGCTATTTTCAAAACTGTCTTTCTGCCCTTAGATGACACTGTTAACGTGACACCTATAATTGCATAGGTGCCAATTATTTCAAATTCACTAGAGATTCCTAGGCTTCTAGAATTTTTAGGCTTCAGAACTGTTTTTGTCAAAATGTTGGCCATTTATTTGTTAAAGAGTTTTGGCCAGTTTCTGGGGTCTTCTCCAAGGTCTCCACGACGTGTGTGCACCTCCCGGCTCTGCCGTGCGCACCCCAAGCACGTGAGCTCCTGCGCACGTTGCTTCGCTCCCTCCTGCTTGCCCTTCTTACTGGACCCCCTCTCCAGGTGTGCGGAGGTTCTCTCCCGCGGCCTGGACTCGCTGCCTGCCCACTGTGTTTCCCCAAGCCGCTAAAACTTCCACTGGGTTTCTTTTCAAAATGTCTATCTTTTCACAGATACGTACTCTTTACTTGGTGAGACCTAGTTGTTTTAATTTCCTTTAACATTTTTTCCTTTAATTTTAAAACCATAATTTCCTGTATTCTTTGAATGTATTTAAACTAGCTGATTTAAAGATGTTTTCTAATTCAACATCTGGGATTCTTCAATGATAATTTCCATTGCAGGCTTTCCCCCTCTATGTATGTGGCACAGTTTTCTGTTTCTATTTAGTTTTTAAAGTTTTTCTTGAGAGCCAGGCATTTTAGGAAAAAAATATTGGCAAAGTCTGATATCATATCTCTTCCTCCAGTCCAGAGTTTGCTGCTGTCTCTTTTCTTGTTTATTTTTGGCGTAATCACTCTGGACTGACTCTGGCTGCTGTGCTCCCTGCACTGTGTGATCACCAGGTCCTTGATAACTTCTGTTGATTACTCTCATCGTAAGCCTGCCCACCTTCGCCCACCCGTGGTCCATGCTAATTTACGGCCAGCCAAAGACTGGCCACAAGGCTCCCTTTAGTACTTCATCTTTCCCTCCAGTTTTGCCACTGTCACTGTTATGGATTAAACACGAAGTGCCCTCTAAAGATAATCGCAGGGAGGGCTGGATCCTCCAGGGAGCTGACGGGACCCAAGCGCATGAACCTCTTCTGTACTCTGATCCATTCCCAGCTGACTGAGCCCCAAGGAGGTGGCCCAGGTGCGGAAGGAGGATCTTGAGCCTAGCGTTGAGGGGGCATCTTGTTCCCAGCCCCTCTCTCACT
>NW_004524775.1:2075337-2102494 GCF_000260255.1 Octodon degus | reverse complement strand
ATCTGTTTTTCTCAAGAGCAGAAGTGACTTCATTTCAGACTGTCTACTGTGTGGGTCTCTGTGAGATGTGGCTCACACTAGTTCTTCCTAAACACTAATAGGGCGGCCAGTGCTTTACACAACATGCCGTCTTCCACACACGCCCCAAGATCTGCTCTGAGCACTTTTATTCTTTGCGGTATTTTATGAAACACCCCTCAATCCCGGAAGTCACCACAGCCAGCAAGTGCCCACGCCATGCCGTGAGTGCGCAGCAGAGGTGCACGCCGCCAGCTGGCGAGGCGGGCCCACACCGACACACAGGGCCTTCTGCAGCTCTGCACAGCAGCTTCGGACGGGGAATCCGGAGCCCGTGCAGAGGGCATCCAGCCTCGTGGCCTTTTCCTACCTGACACTTGTCGCTGGTACGTTTGCCCTACGAAACTCCAAGATGGCTGTATGAAACTCACCACTGCTTTCTCCCTGTGTTTATGATTAAGTACTACTTCCTTAGAACATGTTGAGGTAAATGTTCTCAAGACTTTAACCATTTTGTGGCTTTTTTACTGCTGTATTTTCTCTGAGGTGGGTCTCTCCTTGTCGCTCAGGCTGGCAAGGGGTCCTGGGCGGAGCTGTCCTGGCAGCCAGCTCCTCGGAAGCCGTGGCTGAGGTGCATAGCCCACACCAGGCTCACCTGAAGACTTCTTTTTTTTGGTGGAACCAGGGATTGAACTCAGGCCCAGGGAGGAGCTTATTCCACTGAGCCATCTCCCTGGCCCTCTAAAGGCTTCTTCTTGTGTTAACTTACTAGTCATTCTGGGACTGTTTAGTCCACACCTTGTTCTTGACTCTGTGTGTGTGTGTGTGTGTGTGTGTGTGTGTGTGTGTATGTATGACAGACTGAGGTTGAGGAAAACAAGGAAATATTACTTGCCAACTTTTTAAAGACAGATGTCTGAGGCTAGGGAAAGAAATTGTCCATGGCACCAGGGTGGGTCCTTGTCCTGTCTGTCCATCCAATGGCCTCCAACCGTGGTGTCCCAGAGGTGGCCTGTCATGGGGACATCCTTCAGCCCCAGTCCCTGATTCCTACAAGGAGGAAACTTGTCACCAGACCCTCTCCATGGTCAGAGAGCACAGTGGCTTTTAATTTCTCAAGTTAGAAGCAATATTAAGAAAATACTAAGACAAGAAGCGTTTACCCCTTACTTACATGTATCTTAGTTCATTTTGCCTTTGCTCATATAACAAAATATCTGACGCCGGTACCTACATTATCAGTTTGTGAGTAATATTCATTAAAGCATCCCAGAGTCACTGGCAAAGCAGGCTTCATGTCTACAACTCTGCCAAAATAAACCTAAGGCCTATAGCAAATTAGCTATTCCAAGCTCCAAGTATCTCTCCAAATACAACCTTCCGTGTTCCGAAATTCCAGAACTCGCGGTCACAGGCCCGCCTGCAGCCCTCCTTCTACTTAGAGCTGTGAGTCTCCGACCACGTGACACACGCAGGCCCCTTTCCAGATCGCGGGCTCCTTCCGTGAGCCGTGCCGAGAGGGCGGAGACCCCTGCCTTCCCACAGTGGGACGGGACCGGGAGCTGCGCACAGCGATTCGCCACTGGCTGAAAGCCCGAGGCCCCCAGCCCAACTCACGCAGCGAGGCCCAGGCCTTCGGTGGATGCTGTCTCTAGAGAGGTGGGCTCAGGTCAGCCCTCGGGATTACCGTCCTCCTAGAAAGAGGTAGGGATCACCCCTGCGTTCGCCACGGGAGCACTGCAGGCCGGAGAGCCTGCAGCAGACGGCGAGTCCAGGGACGCCTTGGGCGGGAATCTCAGGCTCCAGGGCTGTGAGAATGAACGCTGGCTATGTGGGCCGCTCAGCCACAGCTGATGAAGACGCGGTCGCAGTGCTGGCGCTCCCCAACACAGTAACTGCTGAGGTAACGCTGATTGCAGTCGTGCCCTGATGATAAAGTTACGCTTCCTCGCTCAGAACGCTGATGGAGACGTCTGCCTTTGTGCTGGACTTGGGAGATCCTCCCTCCGCGGTTTGCTCGCAGCGGGGAGGCGAGGAGGGCTGGGCAGGTGAGCCCCGCACTGCACCGGGCCTGCGGGGCTGTCCTCCGCGCCTCTGGCTTCCGGCCTCAGCCTGTGCCTTCGCTTAGGGCAGAGAAGGTCGAGAGCCTCAGCCCCAGGAACCGCACTCAAGGCGCCTCTTATCGGAGGAAAATTGCTATTTATTTTGCACGATGAGCGTTAAGTACCAGCTTCCTTGTGAGCTGCATTTGACCTACCTTGAGAAATATGTAGACAGAAGACAGGAAAGCACTGATTTCAGCACTGATGGACTGAAAGCTGATCCAAAGTTACTTCTGTTTATACACAAGAAAACCAAAGAAATTTGCTTTTGTAAATATGATGAATTTCTTGTCTGCAATCGGTAATGTGACCAGGTGTAACAGTTTTCCCGATGCTATGAAAAGGTTTATTTTCCCACTGCAAATTTCACCCAAATCTCCTGGCACTTCCCCGTGTACGGAAGAGAGGCCGAGAGATTAAGAGCTGCTGCAGGAGCCGCGGAACAGTCAGGGGTCACTGAGCGCTGGAGCGGCGCCTGCTAGGCTGTACAGCTCTGCCCGAGATTTGGGAGCCATCCCAGTCGTCCCGAAAACTCTTCATCTGGAGGTTTTTCAACTCAGTAGTGTAGCGTTCGATGTTTCTTTGTTACGAAGCAAGCGCCTTGAATTGGGGTTTATAGGTTGCTTTACAACCTCAGCTTACTGTGCGCTTGGTCTCTAGACATTACGCAAGTCCCTAATCACTTGGCGATTTAGCCTCTTAAAATATAACAGGGTGACGATTCAGAACACTGTTTTTGCATCAGTGCAGATCACGTCTAGCATTTTAAAATAAAATAGAATAAAAATGATTCTTTTGGAAAGCATTACACAACGCCTTGTGAAATATCTGTATGCTTTTCACTGTGCATGCATGTGCCACAGTTTTGGAAAGAAGAATGCTTTTTCCAGGTAGATTCAGTTTTGAAAGCTACCATTTGGTAGTAAAATTTTGAATTCAGAACGTTTAGGAGCAAGGTGGATAAATGAGAGAGGTCATGGCTAAATCGGAATAACGGGGTAGAGCCAGTGCAACCCTCCACAGGCAGTGTTACCCGAAGCAGTGCCCGTCCTGCAGAGGCTGCCCAGAAGGGCTGGGGATGTAGCTCGCCAGCACATGCCCACCTGGCAAGTGCAAGTCCTGAGTTCAATTCCTGGTATAAAAAAAAAGGAAAGAAAGAAAAATCTGCCTAGACTCACCAACTCATTTTCCCGCCTTTAATAAAACTGTGACGGCACACTCTCTGTGTGGACACGCTTGCTCTTCTCACAGTTCTCAGCAGCGGCCCTGACCTGAGTCCCATCCACGGAGGGCACAGCGACGGCGGGACTGCAGCTTTCACCTTCATGGTGCGCGCTTCGGGCTCACTGCTGAGACTGAGACCCCTTCTCCAGTCCAGGTAGTAAGTGGCAACGACACAGACAAGTCTGTGGGCTTGAATGTGCTTTCTAATTTCAATTAGCATAATAAACATTGGTTTCTTCAAAGTTAGATAGAATTAACCTGGTCCTTCACGAATAGGCCAAGACCTTCAACTAATAGATTTTTATTGAAGCTATAAGAATACATCAAAGAGTACTACGGCTGATGGATTGACATGATTTGCCAAGTCCATACAGCCCACACTAGTCAGAAGGCAGGATACTGCAGAACCGGGAAGCCTGTCATACTACTTCCTGATCCTCACTAACTACCTTATCCAGAGAGAGATTAAAATTTAACTTGCAACAAAATTAACTTATAAGAGAAAGAGCCCACCCCTCCTCCTGGTCAAGTTCCACTCCAACACTAACCATCCTTCAACTCCTGACACCACTGACTCCCTCGGGCTATGGTTGGCTTGGTTCATCCCTTCCAAATCTTGTATTGAGGATTTTTGCAACTATGTTCATGAGGGAGATTAGTATGTGTATTCTTTCCTGTCTGGGTCCTTTCTGGGTTTAAGTATCAGAGTAATAATGCTTGCTTCACTTCCAGGAATGATTTTGGAAGCACTGCGTGCCTTTCTATTTCCTTTAAGAGTTTTAACACTAGTGGCATTAGGCTTTGTCTTGGTTTCCTTTCTCTCATTGCTGGGACAAAATACCTAATGCCCAAAGTTAAGGAAGGGAAGGTTTATTTAGCTCACAGTTCATGGAGGTTTCAGTTCATAATTAGCTGGCTCCAGGGCAAAGTGGCACATGGCAGAAGGCAACAGTTCATGGTGGCAGTAAACAGCAAATGCAACAAGAGCAAAAAGGAGGAGCATCAGCAGAGAGCAGTCCTCTCTCCCTCCTTATACTGCATTCCAGTTATCTGCCAGAAGGGCGGGTGTAGCACTCACACCTGTAATCCCAGTACTGGATCATGAATTAATCACAAATTCTAGAAACCCGCCCCATGACTGCATGTGGGGGGGCTCTCAAGACACAAATCATAACAGGTATTCTCAAATTTCTTACAGAATACACCAGTGAATTTTTCATGGCCTGTTTTTTTTGTTTGTTTGTTTTTTGTACCAGGGATTGAATTTAGAACCCTGTGCTTGCCAGACAAGTGCTTATTCTACTGAGCTATCTTCCTGGCTGGCTTTTCTTTATTGATATGTTTTTAATTACCTTTTCTATTTCATTGATAGATATAAAGTTATTTAGAATAGTATCTTTTTGATTCAATTTGGTAATTTGTATGTGTCCAGGGATCTAGCCATTTCGTTTCTGTTTTCCATGCTATTTGAGTACAGGTTCTTGAAGTAGGTACTGCTGATCTAGATTTCCACAGGATCCATTGTGATTTTCCCCATTTTATTCTTAATTGCTTGAATTGAGTTTTTCTTTCCTCTTTTTGGTAAGGTTTGCTAGACATTTATCAATTTTATTTAATCTTTCAAAGAACCAAATCTTTGATTAACTGACTCTTCATATTGTTTTCTTAGTCTCAAATGAATTAATTTCAGCACTGATAATTTTAATTTCCTCTTTCATAGCTTTAGATTTGATTTGTTCTTTCTTTTCTAAGAGTTTGAAGTTCAACATTAAGTTGCTTACTTGAGCTTATTCTGTTTTCCTGATGTGAAAATTTACCTCTGTAAATTTCCCTCCTGACTGCTTTCATTGCATTCCATAAGTTCAGTATGTTGTGTTGGCATTTTCATTTAATTTTAGCAGTGTTTAATTTCCTCTGTGACCTAGTAGTTGTTCAGGAGGGTGTTGTTTAATTTCCATGTGTTTATGGAATTTTTGTGGTTTCTTTTGCTGCTGATTTCCAGTTTCATTGCACTACAGTTAGATAATGTACATGGAATAATTTAAACTCCTTTGCATTTACTTAAGGACATTCTATGGGCTAATATGTGGTCTAGTTTGAAGAATGCCCCATGTGTATCTGAGAAGAATGTGTATTCTGATGTTTTGGGGTAGAACACCCTGTAGACATCTACTAAGTCCATTTATTCACAGGTTTGTTTTCATCCTGATATTTATTTGTTGATATTTTTGTCTTGTTGATCTATCTAATTGTGAGTGGGGTATTAGGGTCCCTCATTATAACTGTTCTTATTTGGGTTTTCAAGTCATTATTATTTGTTTTATGCAGCTGTTTGTACCACTGTTTGGTGCATATATAATATGATTTTTATTGCTTCTTCTTAGAGTCTTTCCTTCAGTATTTAGTGACCCTATTTGTCTCAATTTATCAGTCTTGGTGTGCAGTTCACACTGTCTACAAATAAAATAGCTATTCTTGTTTTTGTCTGGGATCCTTTTGCATGGAGTATTGTTCTCTATCTTTGACTTTCAGTCCAGGAATTTCCTTTTGAGTTTAATGTGTTTCTTGAATGCAACACGTTTTTGTAGGTTGGTTCTTGATCCATTCTGCCAGTCTGTTTCATTTGATTGGTGAATCGAGACCATATATATAGATAGTTATATCAGATATGTATTGTTACATATTTCTCATATTATTTTCTTACTGTTGGTTTCCTATCTTTCCCCTCTACATAACTGCTTGCCCTGCTTGGTGGCTTCTTCCTATTTGTGTTCTTACAGTTGTGATCTTCATTTTTGCCTTCTAATGTATACTTCAGCGCATTCTGAATAAATGATTTGGTGGTCATGAATTCATCATGCATTCTTTGTCATGGAAGTATCTTATTTCTCTATCAATTTTGAAAGATAGCTTTACAGAGTACATAAATCTGGGCTGGAGTTTGTTTACTTTTAGTGCTTGAAACACCTCATGCCAAGCTTTCTTTGATTTGAGGGTTTGTCTTGAGAAGTCTGTTGTGATCATCTGCTGTGATGGGCTTTCCTTTAGAGGCGATTTGTATCTTATCTCTAATTGCTTTTTATATTTTGTTCTTATATTGAATTTGTGGAATCTCAACTATTATATACCTTTGTGTCATGTTGCTTTGCTTGTGGCTTTTTCAAGTTCTCTAGCCTTCATTTATTTGTATGTTAAATTTTTTTTTACTATGTTTGTGAAACTTCATGCCATTATTTCTGCAAAGAGTTTTTTATGGCATTTGTGCCATCTCCAGCTTTTTCACTTAACCGAGTCAAATATTATGTATCTTTTTCCCTCACCTTTCAGCCATTGGACTGATTTTTTTATGATCTCTCATTATATTAAGCTATCTTTCTTTCATGATCACTGGCTGTAGTTTTGTCTTCAAGTTTTGATATTCTCCCTTCACCTTCATTCACTGATACTCTACATAGAAGACCCTAACAATTCTAACAAAAGACTTCTAGATTTAATAACCAAATTTAGTAGTGTAGCTGGATACAAAGTCAACCTCAAAAAGCAATAGCATTCCTGTATGCAAGCAACAAACTCATACAAAGAGAAATTAGCAAAACCACACCCTTTATGATAGCAGATGAAATACTTAGGAATCGATCTAACAAAGGAAGTAAAGGATCTACACATTGAAAATTACAGTACTCGGAAAAGGAAAATTGAAGAGGATATCAGAAAATAGAAATATATCCCTTGCTCATGGATAGGAAAACCAACATAGTGAAAATGGCCCTACTCTCAAAATTGTTGTACAGTTTTAATGCAGTCTTGATCCACATACCGGTAGCATACCTCACGGAACTAGAAGAAACATTCCTAAAAGTCATCCAGAAGCTAAAGAGACCTAGAATATCAAAAGCAATTCTGGAAAACAGGGAAAGGCAGGGGTATCATAATCCCTAACCTAAAATTATACTACAAAGCTACTGTGATAAATCCAACACAATATTAGCAAAACCAGCTAACCAAACAAACAAAAAAGATCTGAGGATCAGTGGAAAAGATTCGAAGATGCAGAAACAACTCCACACACATTCAACCACCTTGTCTCAGACAAAGTGACCAAACATGTTCACTGTAAGAAAGACAGCCTCTTTAATAAACAGTGCTAGAAAAACTCACTTCCGCTCACCAAGGACTAAAACTAGACCCATGTCTATCACCATGAATTAAACTAAACTGAAAATGGGTCAAAGATCGAAATATTAAAACAGAAACACTAAATCTACTGGAACAGAACAAAGATAGAAATCTTCAAGAAATAAGTATAGGCAGTGACTTCATGAACAAACCCAGATTGCACAGGAAGTACAAAAAATCAAAAATGGAATCTCACCTCATTAAAAGCTTTTGCACAACAGAAGAAATCACAAGCAGGGTGAAAAGACAGCTCACAAAGCAGGAATAAGTTATAGCCAGCTGTCCCTCAAACATAGCACTTACATCTAAAACACTTAAAGAATTAAAAAATCAGGCCCCGAAATTCAAAGACCCAATGAAAAAATGGGCATCCAAGATGAATATGCACTTCTCAGACGAAGAAATATAAATGGCAAATAAATATATGAAAAATGTTCAACATCACTGGTTGTTCAAGAAATGAAACTTAAAACAACACTGAAGTTGTATCTTACTCCAGAAAGAATAGCTACCATAAAGAAATCAGTCAACAACAAATGCTGGAGGAGCTGTGGGGAAAAAGGAACCTTGGTGGCTGTTGGTAGGCCTGTGGACTGGTGCAACCATTGTGGAAATCGGTATTGAGTATCCTCAAAAAACCAGGATGAGAGGTCCTGTTCAACCCAGCTATTTCACTTCTGGGTATCTTCCCAGAAGAATTAAAAATATCATACCATAGTAATATATGTGCACTCACATTTATAGCAGCACAACATGTAATAGCTCAATCTTGGAAACAACAAAGTTATGGATAAAGAGGTCGTCTTTCTACAGAACGAAGTACTACTCAATCACAAAGAAGGATAAACTTGAGGCTTTTATAGGCAAATGGATACAACTTGAGACCATATTTCTAAGTGAAATAAATCCGACTCACATGTGTAAATACTGTATTGCTCCCTAGTGTGAGGAACTGAAAGAGTAAATGAGATCCAAAATACACAACGGATAATGTGCAGTGGGGAGGAACTGCAGAAAAGGAAAGAGAAACTGGGATGGGACAGCAGAGAAAAGGAAGGGAAGAAGAAATTTTAGGTAATTATACTATAATTTTCTCTGAGTTCATTGAAAGAAAAGGTTTGTGTTCATTTTTTTGGGATAACTTTTCATGCCCATACCTTGTACTCTGAATAACTACTTTGAAGATAACAATATGCAATGTATTACCCACTGCTTCCCTGTTATCTTACTTGGGGATTTTGTTTTATTTTATTTCTTTCTATTTAAAATAATAATAAAAACTTTTGTTGAGGTAGGTGACAGCACCTACCTCAAGAGAGGTGTGTCCCAGTGAGTGGCTGCTGTGCCTCTGGGTCTCTTTAGTAGTAGCAGACCCTGAGTGGGTTAGTGGCTTCCCTTGGAGCGGGCACTCCTGGGACAGGCTGAGATGCCCCAGCGAGACCTGTTGCGGGCCAGAAGTTCCCACACGCTCTTCCCTCCTGTGCGCCCTCCCTGCCCTCCCCCTGTGCACGCTCACCGCCCTCCCTCCCCGTGCGCCCTCCCCGCCCTCCCTCTGTGCACGCTCACCGCCCTCTCCCAGTGTGCCCTCACTGACCCCCCCCCCCGTGCATACTTGTGCCAAGAGTTGAAACAGCACAAGGTTCTCCTTAAATTTGGGTTTCTAGTCTTAACGTTCCCTGCCTCCAAGACTATGAGCTAAATATGTACTTTTTCATGAATTACTGAGTCTCAGGTGTTCTGTTACAGTAAGCCACAGTGCCAGGGCCAACACAGCCCTCAGGGGCCCTTGCATCCCTGCTTCCCTGCAAGGGCCAACAACCAGGGCCCCGCGGCACTGACTACCCTGTTACGGCACAGAGCACTGCAGCACCCGGAGCACCCAGGGGCCGCGCTCTTTGCTCTCTACTCCAGCCATAACCAGAATCTGAACTTCCCACACCACAGATCAATTTTCCATGTTTTTGTTTTCCTTAAGAAATCAAAAGGCTCACCAGTGTTTTTCTCTTCTTAACACCTCTTATAGTACTGTTTCTTTCGCGTCCACTTATTTTGGTTTTCTTCTGTTTTTTGACTCTCAGCTTGGAACATTTACTTTTTCCTAGAAAGTCATGTGTATATAGTTCACCTATTTTTAAATATATTGTTCTAAATTTCTCATATGTTCCTTTTATGGTTTTAAAATGAGTATTATTGCTTTCTTCCACCATTTTAGATATTTCTGTTTAATTTTTCTCCAGCTGATTTGTTGGGGTTGTTCCTTCCAGACGCAGAGTTTGGCTTGATTCATTAGTCTGCACTTACATTTCAGGATGCACTGGCTCCACCGTGTGGCTCAGAAGCCCCTGGGAAGGGGGCAGAGACCCCGCTGACCTGGCCTTATATTCTACTGGGGACGACCATCCGAGAGAGAGGAAAGTGTTTAGGGAGAGGTGAAGGATGGTGAGGGCTGAGGGTTAAAGGAGGCTGGCACGTGACGTAATCTGAAACTTCTCTTGGGTAAGACGCTGACCAACGCGAGGAAGACCCCGAGAAGCCGGGAGAAGCCAGCAGGTGCGGGCAGCGTCACAGCTGTGAGCAGGCCAGGCTTCGAGCACCTCAGGAAGCACAAGAAAGGCCACACAGCAAGGAGGGGCCAGTGAAGGCAGAGGACTGGCGCGCATGGCTGCAGAAGCTGCAACTGGCTGCTGACCGTGGCCGAGGCAGCCAGGTGCACCAAGGGCCAGGCAGTGCAAACAATCGCGGCGGGACCCACTTTCTCGTGGCAGGCGAAAGCTTAGAGGAACAGCAACCCACCTTCAGACTATTAACTTCTGAGTGGAGAGCAAAATACACAGTGTTTTGGCAAGAGTGGAGAAAAGCAAGCCTTTCGTGTGCTGTTCTTGGACAGTCGCAAATCATAGCTTTTCAAGTGTGGACATGTCACCATAAGTGGGATGTTGCTTGCCACAAAACTTCGTTTTGAGCACAAAATTATTCTCCTGCATATGTAGAAGCCAAAAAAAAAAAAAAAAAAGAACAACAACAAAAAAACATTGCCGTATAGTGGTTTCTAGAAGTCAAAAAGATTGTGGGGTGTGTGTGTGTGTGCGCGCGCGCGCATGCAGGAAGGGCAGAGGGTAGACTGTTGATAAAAGGTTGGATTGGATCAGTGCATACTGCATGAAGGTGTTGGATATCACGTTGAATCCCATTAAAATTATACTGATTGTCATGCAATTACTATATGTTAATTGAAAAATCTGTTGTACTCAAAGCATAACACAAGTGCCATGTAGGTAAAAGAGCACACAAAACTGCCTTCAGGCTACCTGTGTGAGTGAGCAAGAAGCGTACGAGAACTTCGTGCTCAGCGCTGCGTCCACCCCCAAGATGTTTCATCGTTTCTAGGAGGCCATTCCAAAATCTAAGTAGTTTTTAAATTCAAAATGTTTGTGGTTCCAAGCATTTTGGATGATATTCAACCTATGATACAAAACTATCTGACAAATGTGGTATTATTTGTTAATGTATTAAGTATGTGAAAACATTGATTTATGAATTATATGACAGAAATACAGGTTCCCACTTTGGAACACGTTCCATTCTGAGAGAGGCAGACTCATTCATAAGTCTGAGAAAGTAAGTCTTATATACCCTTGACACAAATACACAACCCATACTGCCTTGTGCTTCCTGCCACCCCCCGCATACCCTCTGCTTTCCCCCTGCTCCCGGGTGTCCGGGCTCTGACTGAGTACTGCACTGTGTACACTCCACACCGTACAGCCCACAGGAGCACACTGTGACCGTGTCCCCGGACACCTGAGCTACTTCTAGGGTTGTTCACCATAAATGTTTTTCTTTTTTTATGAGCAGCATATATTTATTGAGGAAATATATGCTGAGAGAGAGAGAGAGAGAGAGAGAGAGACAGAGAGACAGAGAGACAGAGAGACAGAGAGACAGAGAGAGAGAAGGAGAGAGAGAGAGAGAGAGAGAGAGAGAGAGACAGACAGACAGACAGACAGACAGACAGACAGACAGACGGGGCACCTGAGTGGGTTGTCCCCGCCATAAATGTTTCTAGTGAGAGCTTTAATCTATCTGTGACAGTGTGCAAGCCCAATGTTCTGAAGTCTGGGATTTACTTTTATAGTGCCAGCAAAAGTGAATGAAATAAAATGCACGTGTACCAAACCTTACTGCAGTGCTCCTCTCAATGCTTGGAAGATGTGGCAGTCACGTTCCCCCGCATTCTCCACAGCGACGCTCCACTGCAGGAACAGAATGGCACACCAGGCACTGGCTTGGCAGTCTGCCCACCCCACTTAATGAGCTGTGTGCTCGGATGGCATGGTGCATGTGCACCGCTCGTGAAGGCCAGTGTGCATGCGCGTGTGCACGTCTATGTTTGCATGAGCAAATGTAAAGTTAGAGAAGAGACAGAAAACGGTTCAGGGCTGAGTGCAGATACAAGTGAAAAGGCGAAGAGACAGGCGAACTTCTCTTCACCTGAGATACTGTTTAAGTGGGCTAGCAAATGCCTCACCAAGCAAATGTCAGCCTTGAGACACTGGGTGTTCTTGTGAACGATGCTACTGACTGAAGGTGCTTCTGGCTATAGTTATGGCATCTAACTTGACTTGTCAGCAGCCTTTATGCCAGGTCCATCCTCACGAAGGTGGCTGTGGCGCACAGGCATGGCGTCTGCTCCAGAGGCACAGGATGGAGCCCGAGTCAGATTCCCGGGCTCCGTGACATGACTTGGGCAACCAGGAGCCCCTCCCACATGCCTTGCAGCCCAGAGACAGCCCATGGGAGGTTTAATCCAAAGGTGTGAGCATCACCAACAGCACAGGGACTGTGACGCTTGCTACAACAAATGAAAAGCTCTGAAAATCAGAAATATATATACCAGTCACCAGTCTGAGAAATTTAGTAAAGGAAGCTACTCTGATCATTCGAATTTCACTATGCCAGTGAAATATTAAAAAACACTTTGTCAGGCTTAATGATATAGAATCCACATTGTTGCAGCTCCTTTGCAGACACGTTGATACATTAACAGCATTTCCTTCTTACGGGTGTAAGAACACGTACCGTACGACCTGCCCTCTTTGTTCTTCTCGGGTCCAGCACAGCGGTGCTGCTTTCGGTCTTTGGGATACAGAGCACCTTTGGGGGGTGAAACCCTCTGGAACAGTTCTTCTTTCCTTTTGGGAAATCGGCTGTTGCCTGTGTCCCAAGTGGAGCACTGGCTGTCCGTGACAAGAATGTGCCAGGTGCTCCTACGAGGGCTCCAGGAACGCAGTGCACACACACATGTGGGGGCAGCACAGCAAAGCCAGCTCCCCCCGGTGGGCACCCCTCTCTGTGGGCTCCCTCTTCTCACCAGGAGAATGGCATTTCTGAGAGACGGCAGTGTGCCAAGGCATTGTACTGCACAATTAAAACTGTTGAAACAAGCCCAGAAAGAGCGAGCTTTTGAGGGTCATGAGCATGCACTGAGGAGGAAGTACTTTTTCCTTTATAAAATATTTTTGATCTTTTATTGGCACATTGCTGTTGCTGTACATATTTGTAGGGTACAGTGTGGTGCTTCATTACTGAGACATTGTGTGACAATCAATTCAGGGCTGGTCTCCTATCCATTACCTCACACATTGGTCTTTTTTTTCTTTAGAAACACACAAACTCCTGCTGGTAATCTGAAACGGCCAGTGAGCTGATGTCAGCTGCGCTTGGCCTGCTGCGCTGCTATACATTAGAAGTTGTACCCCTGCCCCCGCCACCAGCTCCTCTCTGTCCTCACTAACCACCCCTCTCCACCCCCCCACCCCACATATCCTTCCCGGGCTATGGTAGCCATGCTCTACCCCAGTTCTAAGAGATCAGCTTATGAAGCTTCACACAAGAGTGGCAGCTTTGGCATCGGTCTTCAGGCCTGGACTCCCTTCTCTGAGTCTGAATACCACACTACTGTGCTTCTCTCTTCCCTGTCTCTCCCTCTCGCTCCCCCTCCCTCGCTCCCTCTCCCTCTCCTTCTCTCTCCTTCTCCCCCTCTCTTTCAGTGTACACACACACACACACACACACACACACACATTTGCTCATGAGTTCAGAGGGGACGTTGGGCTTGATTCTCCCTCCTGGCTGCTGTGGACAGAGCTGCGATGAGCATGTGCGTTTAGGAGGCTTCTCAACACCACGATCCAGCTTGGCTACGCGCGCGCACACTTGTGGACCATCGGCACTTCTATCTCTAATGTTTCTGAGGAATCTCTATATGTTTTCTGCAATAGATAGGCTGGTTTTCATTTTCACCAACGGTGTGTGAAATTTAAAAGGAACTACTTTGGGAAAAGGCAGCAGGAAATAAGCCTTAGAGATGCCACTGGAAGAACCGAGCGTGTAGACGCAGGACAGAATGGGAGGGTGAGGGGAGGCGGCGCAGACACACACTGGAGAGGGGTCCTGGGAAGGTGACCTTGCTGCTTCCTCGTAGACAGCCACTTTTCCATGCCTGGTGCCACATGAGCCAGGGGCCAAATCAGCAGGCCCGAAGACATTAGGCTGCCGTCAGAAGCCCTCGCTGTGGGCAATCTGCAACCATTTTAGGCAACATAAAAAATCACCTCTGCAAGATAAGCTGGATTATTTCCCATTTGGTTATTTTTTGCCAAAGGCATAAGGACAACATGAGCCCTGCTCAGCTCGCAGATCCGTCCCTGAGAGGCACATTCGCCGCCGCCCAATCTGATCCAGAGGCCCGCCAGGCACTGATTGCTTCTCCGCCGGTAATGAGATTGAGACTGCATTTCCTCCTTCACGAGCCAGCTGCGGATACCTCTGCAGACTTGATGAGCACGCGATGGGGATACGATTCCAGGGAAAGATGATTACACCCCCACTAGCCGGGGTTCTATCAAATTAAACCATTTAGAGTATTTCAATCAGAGTGAGAATTGTCTAGACAAATGCACATCACTTGTCAAAAAGTACTATTATTAAATAAATAGCTTTTTCTAAATTGTAATGAAGATAAATAGCATGAATGGTAATAAGTTCGCAAGCTGGAGCAATGGCTCATGGCGTGTCATTTAGAGAAACGGGAGACACACTGCTCCTGAGAGCCACGTTCCGTGGGCTGCCATGGTCTGCCTTTGCCTTTCATGAAGACAGTGCCGGGATGTGCGTGCACTGTGTGCTCAGCACCCTGCATGTGCCAGAGCTCAGTGCCAGGTGGTGGCCAAGATGGGCGGGGTCTGGGCACTGTGTGCACACTAATCCCCAGCGTATGACGAGGAAGCCAAAGCAGATGGTCACAAGTCCCCCTCTGCATTTCCTTCCAGGCTGTACCACTAAATGACCCAGGAGCAAGGCCCTGGGCCCTGGCCACCTTGTCTAACAGCAGGGGTCAGGAGGACCCCAGCGGACGCGGAAGAGTTCCGGTGAGGCTCCGAGTCACTGAGCAGGTGCCTTGGCAGGCAGAGGAAGAGGTGAGCACTCCTCACGCTGCTGACCGGGAAACACAGGTGGCCACAGGCCACAGCAGGGAGGCGAAGCCGGCCTGCCCTAAGCTGCAGGCCCCAGGGAGGCAGGCTTTTTAGAGAAGGCAAGACTGACTGAGAGAGTCACTCTGGAAAAGTCACCTTAAACATAGACCAGGAAACATGCCCACAGGTAACTGCAGATTCTCCGATATGATTAGCGTGAATCTCTTCATTTAAAATCGTCCTTGTTGCTGCTTTAGACTATTATTTATCCCAGGAAAGAAACACGTCCAAAGAGGCTGCCAGTGAGAGAAGGTTACAATGAATGTGGCCCATGAAACAGGCACCAGTCAGACTGGATGGAAGTCTGAACATGATGTTTCTAAGAAGCCAAAAGCCAAAGCCCAAATGCTAGGCAGCAACCAAGTTATTCAAAATATCTTCCAAGCTCCTTCCTGTGCAACACAGTTAAAAAGAAAACATACCCGCTCTGGCTAGAACGTATTCTCCAAAAGTGCAGGCTGGAAGCTGGATCCTTGATCCAGCAGTGCAGGGACGCGGTACCTGGGTCTGGAGGGGAGTCCACAACTGATGCAGTCACAGGGTCACTCACAGTGCTGTCTCACTGCCACGGGGAGTAACACAGCAGCAGATCTTCCCAACACTGCACAACACTGGACTTCCAGCCTCCAGAATGCTGAGTGACACATTTCTTTATAAATGATCCAGTCTGTCGCAGCAGCAGAAAATGGTTAAGAGACTCCTCATCCCCTATCACCTGAAGTCTGCCCCATGCACCCATAGGAGATCTGACAGCTCCTGCAGCTTTAGGGTCACTTCCAGTCCTCCAGGGTAATCCTTGCACCCTGCTGAATCTGCTGCTTCTCATCCTCCATCTGTGCCCATCCATGGGCACCAAGGAGGCTGGAGAGGCCTTGAGGCCCAGTGCACGTGGGCTTCTCCCCTGACTTGTTACACCTCATTCCCAGCCAGCTCTGGTCCTTCGGAGGTGCCTGTGGTGGAAGGGGCTAGGACAGGTGGAAGTGCCTTGAGGCTGGCTCCCTGTTCCCTGCCTTCCACTGTGGATGCCTGGGGCAGAAATCCCTTCTGCTGCTGCTACAGGTCCCGGCAGCTCGTGGGGCCCTCAGCTCCAAGCTCACTGGGCCAACCTCTAAGGAAGGGCCCTGGGCCACAGTCACTAAGCTGGCTCCTTCTGGGTCCTGGAATGCCCAGCCCAGGAGACTACAGGACCTGCCACCACAGCACAGCCTCCAAATCCCCAAGCACTCGGTCAACTCCTCAGGGGGTTGGATGTTGGAAAGCTTTCTTCCTCTTTGTGTCCTGGGGGAGGAGCAGCATCCTTAATTTGCATTTTCTAACTACCAGTGGACTCTTGGTCTTGTACAACACACAGTGAGAACTGAGCTTAAGGTGCTCAGACCTGAGCTGCGGCCTCAGCAGCGCCCGCCCCCAGGCCAGTGCGTGACTCTGACGAGGCCCCTGAGAAGCGCTAGGGAACGTGCTACCCTCCCGTACACTAAATTGTCTGAGAGCCCATCCACCACTTCACACTTCCCATGCATTTTCCTGTTCTTGGACTCTACAGAGGATGGCAGCTGTTACGGGAGTGCTCGGCCTTGTGGCCTGGGTTTCTGCCCACCTAGAGTAGTAGATATGATGGCCCAGACCCTGGCAGATGGGGAGGTGACAGAAGGAGGACCAGCAGGAGACGCCAGGAGCTGCTCCCAGTGAGTGGGAAGTTGAGACGCTTGTGGCTGGGGGATGACTGAGAACCCCGGCCCTCAGGATAGCTGGAGCGCACACCCAAGAGACAGGGCAGGTCCCACCAGTGCCAGGTGGTCAGATGGGAGTGGGCCGTGGCTTTGCACTAGCGGTTCCTTCAAACTGTAGTGTCCACGGTGGGGCTTCTGCTCTAGCCTGGTACGGTAGCCGGGGAGGGACAGTGATCAGTCTCAGCAGTCCCAGAACTGGAGGCGGAACACATCAGATTGGGTTCCTCCATGCCACACACATAAACATACACGTTGTACATGCACAGCATAGACACATGTGCATACACACTGCGTGTGTAGATCATGTAGCCTAGTCATACCACACAACCCACTGACATACCACACATATACCATCCACACACATACCATACATACGTTCACAGAAATATTACACACTGCACATGATGTCACAATTATGACCACATACTACACAGTGCACATTTACACTTCACATACCACACTCACATACTACATACATATCACAGAGATACACATAATAAAAACCACAGATTTATCCATGCAGATAAGCCCACACCCATGACACGCTATGCATACACACAGCGACACATCATACACACTCGTATACATGCAAGCCACAGACACACACCCTACACACTATAGGAATATCACAACCATGCGGTGACAATCCATATACACTGACCCACCACACACAGCCTTCCTGCTCACGAACCACGCCTGCAGGCATACAAACACCACACACATCTACAGACACACCACATGTGTGACTAACAAAGGAAGCAAAGCATAGACCAAGGAGCGTCCTAGCTGTGGAAGCCGGGGGGAGTTCCGTGGCTGCCTCTTGGGCCTCGGTTCCGCCAACCACAAGATGGTGATAACCAGGAACGTTAGCAGTCTATCACCTGATAAGGCCGTTGGAATTCAAGATTCTGATAAGGGAAAGTCTCTGATGAGAAGAAAATTATCTTTAGACAGTTTCAGACTCGAGGAAGAACATTATTAAAATGATAATGGAAAACATTTCCTGAGCTACCTTCTGGTGCCAGCGCAAATGGGAATGATGCCTGTGTTCATTGAAGTAAAAAAGAAGGCACTTGAAGCTAACAGCCCCAGGAGACAGAGGACAGATTCATAATGACCACGAAACATTCGAGGAGTTATGGTTTAATACAAGATCCAGCACAGAATTGACTGAACACATTACAGCTTGCTGTGGGGACTGTGGCTTCCAATTTTCAACTTCCTCTATGTAACAGAAAGGCTTCTTGCAAGAGGCAAAAAATGAGCCCTTTCTGTGGAAGGCCCTGGCTTGCTGAGGGTCCAGCGACCCGCACACGCTGCAGCTCCCCACTGCATGGCCCTCTGCTCTGAGGGGCAGGCTCCAGGCAGCTGCACTGCGGTCCCAAGGGGGGTTCACCTCCTGGATCCTCTGCCAGTGAGAAATAACTACTTCATGCTAGCATGGCCAGGGGCTTGGGTGGCACAAGATTTGTGAGCCAGGTGGGGCTCCGGATCCTTGGGCCACAGCACTCGCTTGCTTGGGAAGCACCAAACAGCTGTACCCACAGGAATGAACTGCCTCTCTAGAAAGTCCTTCAATGTAGAAACCAGATTTTGGGGGATCTGTGACCCAACTTTCTGTGTTTAGATGCTGTGTTGGCTTCCTGTCATGATAACCAAACCCTGAGATCAGCAACGTGGAAAGAGAAGCAGCTCACATCCACGGAGGTCCTAGGCCACGGCAGGCAGACCCACTGCCCCCAGACACCTGGTGGGGCAGCGCATCATGGCAGCTCTGTGCAGAGGAAAGCCGCTCACCGCAGGGGCAGGAGGAGGAGGCGGGAGGGAGGAGTCAGGCCTTCTGTGGGCCCGAAGACCTGCTAGCCCCACTCTGCGAAGTTCCGCCACCTTCCAACCTGGCATGGGCCAGGGCCGGCCCTCAGCACAGGGCTTGCGGGTGACGCTAATCCAAACACAGACACCTCCTGGAGGCCCTGTCCAGATCAGGACACCTGCACGCCGCCGCAGGTTCTTCCCTCCTGTTTCTGCACTGGCGCAGGAGCAGGCTGCAGCATCCCTGTAGGTCCACGTCACACCACACATGTTATGTTCTTCTCAAGCAGTTGGAGAACGATACAGATTCTTGTGAAAATATTAAAAGCATGCCAGAAGGCACATCTTGGAGTTCAACACAGTGGAGACACATCTCGGGAAGTCCTCAAGCATGGTGGGGTGACTACTGATCACAGAAATCAATCAGTGACACAGTTCAAGACGACTAAAATACAACCCAACACATAGCAAGGCTTCAGGGAGAGTTGAAGATGACCCCCACTGCTCATTAAACAGTGTATGCATGTGGTGAATTATCACAGGGCACGGATGGTAAGTCTCAATAAAATATATACTAAAACTCTTCTGAGAGATTTTGTGAGATTTCAAAGAGACCATTAGGTAGTTATGCTTTAACTGTAGGACATATTTAATTGCTTTATTCCTATATTTTCAGATTTTTTTCCAGCTGTATTGAGGTATAATTAGCATATAGAAATCATATATATTTACAAACCTAGATAATTTGAAGCTGTAGTCAGGCCCTTTCTAACACGCATGCGCACATGCGCTCATGCGCTGGGGATGTAGTTCCTGTGAAGTCCCTGGGTTTAATCCTGAGTGATGCAAAAAGGATACACGATGAACACTGTGAATGTGTAGTATGATGTGGCCTTTACTGTACCGAGGAGTATTCCCTGGTGGCCTCTTTGAGTTCTTTTCTTCCTAAAGGACGTGGAACTTTGCCGAATGCTTTCTCTGCATTTGCTGTGATGAGTGTTAGGATTCTCTTTCATTCTTCCAAAGCAGTGCCTTGCATTTTAGAAAACATTCTGTGACACCATTGTCAAATCGCAGGGGTCACCATTTCTTGACTGGTGTGTGATCCTTTTAGCGTGGTGTTGAATTCACTCTGCTAGTATTGTACTTCACTGAGGATTTTTACAACTATAGCACATCGACACCGGCCAGCAATTTTTTTTGTAGTTGCATAATTTAAAGCAGCGAATCTCCCAGGCATGGAGGTGCGTGCCTATAATCCCAGCACTTAAAAGGCTGAGCAAGAGGGTCCCAGTGAGCTTGAGGCCAGCTTGGGCTACATAGTTCAAAGCTACTTAGCAAGACACTGTCTCAAAACATAAGTAAATAAGGACTTAAAGGAGCAGCACATCAACAGACAGCGCACCAGAGTGGCAGTAGAAGAGGAAGCCACAAACTAAGAAAACCGACCCCGGGGTGCGTCTGCCAGGCAACAGTGGCCTTCGCAGGCAGCAGGCACAGTGTTTCAGGATCTCTGTTCACAAACTAAACATCCCCTCAGGGTTTCTCCCGAGTAGAGTGCCTCATGTCGGGGGAGCTGCACAGCAGCTTCAGCTTCGTGGGTGTTGAAGAAGACTTACATATGCGCAGCTGCAGAAAAGTAAAAACAAAACCAAACAAATCCCCGCCCAAGCTCCTTCTCACACTGGGCGACCCCTACAGGTGCTGAGCTGCCTCCCAAAGAGCTGCCTGCAGGCCGCCTGGAGCAGAAGCTCGCTGGCAGGTGCTCAGCGCTCTGGAGCCAACCTCGGGCCGGAGCCAGGCTGCCACACGGGCGCACTGGTGACTCTCCCTGTACTGTCCACACAGGCAGACTCATTCTCCAAAACTGACGCCAACACAGCCATTGAATAGTTCTCATTTTGCTTTTTCTCTCTACTATAAACCAGATTGTCTGCTTCACTTTGGGCCACAGGAAGGAATCTCAAAATAACATATCTAACTTTTTGTTGGCTTAAATAAACAGCAAGAAGTGTGAACTTTGCACATTTCTTTATTTTCAATAAAGAAAGCAATTTGCTGCCTTATACTTTCCAAATGTTGTAACCATTACATTAGTCCTGCCTTACAAGGATGATTCATCTGAAACATACTAGGAGTACAGGCAAGTCTGCAGCGCTGGATGCTGGCTCTCGAGTTCTGAGTTGGTGGCCGTCCTATCCCTAGGGAGAGGTGTCTGCATGGTGACAGGTGCTCTGGCCACAGCAAGGCCAGGACCTGTGGCATTCCAGTGTACATGGGCCCTGGCCGGAGGTGCTACGAAGGCCGCTGCTTCCTAACTGTTCTTGCTTCACCTGCTACGCTCTGAGATGCCTGTCTGGAGGCGCAAATCAGGGCAGGAATGGAGGATTAGCGTGAAAAGAAAAGGAGTGAGCCACACAGCTCTCACGGCATACTCTGTACAAGGCACACACCCTTGGCCCCCAGGGAGATGCCAAAGACAGTATCTGAAGGGCAGGTATGACATGCACTGCATTTTATGACATAGATGTTTCCGGAGCTATCGGAAAGAGCAATGGCAGGCACACACTGCCGGGACCTCTAGCCACATGCAAGGCAGCTACTTTTCCAGGACTGTGATTTCTCAGTAACTTCTCAAGTATACGCGCGCGTGCTTGCCTGCACGTGTGTACAGGCAGCACTCCTTGCTTCCGCAGCCTCTGCAGCTCCGTTCTCCGTGTTTCCTGCACCCCTGCCGTCTCTCTCAGGGTGATCCCTTCAATCAAAGACATTTCCTGAATATCTACCTTGAGGAATCTGTGC
Organism: Octodon degus; assembly: GCF_000260255.1. Taxonomy (NCBI): domain Eukaryota; kingdom Metazoa; phylum Chordata; class Mammalia; order Rodentia; family Octodontidae; genus Octodon; species Octodon degus. Next base: position 2,081,095 of record NW_004524775.1, on the reverse strand, counting down.
TTGTGGACTACAGCCGTGGGCCTCGGAGAACGCCCACCACCTCCGCTCCCCACTTTTTCTGTTGGGGACTCCATAGCAGTCATCAAAGCTCGCCTCATTTCTTGAATCAGAGTTTTTCAAAGCACATAATATGGCATCATCAAATTCCAGTTCTCCCTAAGTACACTCGAGCTGTATTCTCATGACATACTTCTGTGGACAATTATGTCCTGACTTATATTCAGATGAAAACGAGTTGCGTTCCCAAGTGCCTCTCCCACATGCTCCTGCATGGCAGTGTCCTCCACGTGCCCTGCCATACTGCCTTCCAGGTCCACCCCATGCCCCACGCACCTGAAGTCCAGGTCCGATGGATGCTGCTGGCATTGGAGGAACTTACAGGCACCAGCTCCACTGGGCCGAAGACCAGACTTGGTCTCTCTTGTAAAATAATCCTATGTATTGTCATTTGGAGTTCTACATGCGTTGGTTCCCTGAATGTCAGATTGTTGCCCCATCTTTGGGAAGCTTTCTGCTATTACTTCTGCCCACGTTCTTTCCATATCATTTGTATTGGCTCCTTCTTTCGCACTGATGCCTATTAACCTTATGTTGTTCATCTTTGCATCATCTTACAGATGTTGAATTATTTTTTTCCTGTGTCCTAGTTGTTTTTAAAAGATCTTTTCTTACCTTTTCACTAGCTGCAAAGGTGTCTTCAAGGTCTGAAAGTCTATCTTCACTGTCATTCAAATGGTTTTGCCAGCTTGTGACTGAGGTTTTAATTCCCTGTATAGATCTTTGAATCTGCTTCATGCATTCTATTTCTTTCCTATATTGCTTATTCAAGGATTCCATCATTTTTATATTTGCCTCTATTTTTTATCAGTGTTTTCTTTAGAAGCACTTAGTAATTCTTTCATTATAGTTATTTCTGTTTTTTACTTCAGAGATTATTTCTGATCTGATTTCCTCTATACCTTTCTGCAGTTGTTTCTTTACTTCAGATGCTAGTATTTCAGAGATTTTAGGTGTGTTATTTCCAATTTCTTCTATGCTGGGGTCTCCTGCATTTGTTCTGGGTGGGCTCAGGCCTGAGAATGCATTTTGCTCCTTCTCTTTGTCATTTTATATAGCACTGCCTTCTGACCTTTGGTGTAGAGCTTTGGTGTAGTCATTACCTTATTATTATTATAATAAGGTATTATTATTACATAAAAGAGATTAAGGCAGTTACAGTTTTGTATTTACAGAACTATAATTAGCAACACTAATAATGGGTAGTGAGATATAGCAGTTGACGAACTTTTGTAACTAATGCTTTTGTATTTTAGTTTATAAGAGCAAACATTATGTATAGCTAAGCAGATATTAATTAGGAATTTGTACTAAAATTAGTTCCCCTAAATTCTGTCTGATCACCTCCCCTTTTGCACCTGTAGTCTTCCAGGCAGGCTAGTTCACTCCGGTTACCTGTTGCCCCCTCTCTCTCAATCAAGGGAGAGAGGAGTGTGGGGGTGAGCTTCTGCTCTGTCCTGCAGCCGCCCACTGCTGCAAGCCCAGGCCTGCCGCATGAGAGAGGTATTTCCCCACATTCTCCAGACCTCCCCTGCCTGGCTAGACCCAGCGCAGCCCGCCAGACCCAGCGCAGCCCACCCTCTGAGTGAGAACTTCCGCTGCGCCTTGGGCCCTCCATATCCGACCAACCCCAGGCCCTACGAGTGTGGGGGTGAGCTTCTTCTCTGTCCTGTGCCCATCCACCACTGCAAGCCGAGGCCCACGGCATAAGAGGCCTTTGCGCGTGTTCTCCAGGCCTCCCCCACCTGGCCAAACCCAGCACAGCCCGCCATCTGAGTGAGAACTTCTGCCATGCTCTTGGGAGTCTTGCAGACCCACCAAATCACAACACTGGTGAGTATGTGGGAGAGATTCTGTGCTCTCTTGCCCCCACTCCTCATACCCCTCCAGACCCAGCCCAGACCTAGCATACAGGCTTGAGGTAAAACCCTGCAGCTAAAGTCCCTGTGGTGAGACTAGGGTCAAAACCACACAGCTCATCCAGGAATATATCATCTTACCAGAGGTGTACAGCAGGCCCACCTCCAAGGGCAACTACAGTAAGGAGCTGGGCACAATTGCCAAACCCAAGCCAGGCACAACTGCATGAACTAGGACTTGGTATATTAGTACCCGAATTTCATTAAGTGATAAGGACATAATTGCACCAAAGCTGTACATCAAAGGCCAGAGGTCAGTGTTGAACAAAATGATAAAGACAAGAAGCAAAATGCAATCTCAGGCCTCAAGCCCACCCATAAAAAGTGCAGAGGACACTAGCTCAGCTGAAATAAATGAATCAATAGCATCGGAAGTAAATAAACAACAGCAGAAAGATATAGAGGAATTTAGAGCAGAATTAATTTCTGGAATAAAAAAACCTCTGAATTTATAGCAGCTGAACTTAAGAATCAAATGCAGAAACATATGGAGGAAACACAATGCCCAACCAGAACAAATGCAGTGGACACTAGCTTAGCTGAAATACATGAATTAATAGCATCGGAAGTAAATAAGCAACTTAATAAGAAAGGTTTAAAGGAACTCAAAGCAGAATTAGTGTCTGAAATGAAAAAACAAATCTCTAAATTCATAGCACCTGAGCTAAATAATCAAATACAGAAACATAAAGAGGAAACCCAATCTGTAAAAAACTCTGCAGTAAAAGAATTAATAACTGCTTCTAAAGAAGCCATTGATGAAAAATACAGGAGATCATAAAAATGATGGATTCCTTGAATGAACAATACAGGAAAGAAATAGATCGCATGAATCAGAGTCAAAGAGATGTAAAGGACCTTAAAATCTTAATCACAAGCTTGAAAAAACCATTTGAGCAAAAGTGAAGATAGTTTCAGATCTTGAAGATACTGGTGCAGCTAGTGAAAAGGTAAGAAAGGATCTCTTAAAAACAAGTAGGATGCAGGAAAAAATAATTCATCACCTGCAAGACGATGTGAAGATGAACAACCTGAGACTAATAGGCATCAATGAGAATGAAGGAGGCAATATAAATAATATAAAAAGAATATGGGCAAAAGTAATAGCAGAAAACTACCCAAATATGAGGAAACAATCTGATACTAATGTAACTGAAGCATACAGAACTCCAAATAACTTCAACCCAATGAAAAACACACCGAGACATATAGCAGTCAAGATCCCAGAAATTCATCACAAGAATATTATACTGAACGCTGCTAGAGAAAAGAAGCAGATCACATTCAAAGGAAAACCCATCAGAATTATGGCCGACTTCTCTTCACAAACCATGAAGGCAAGAAGAGCTTAGAGCAGAGTACTTCAAGTCCTCTACGAAAACAAATTCCAACCCAGACTACTAAACCCTGCAAAACTCTCTTTCAAGTTTGATGGAGAAGTGAAATACTTTCATGACAAAGAACAGCTAAAGAATTTCGTGATGACAAAGCCAACCCTACAAGGCTACTGAAAGGTGTTCTAGAGAGGGACGAAAATGATCAGAACTCCACCAATGAGAACAGAAGCAGCCAACTAAATAGGACAAACAATTAAACACAGGAGAAAAAACAGTTACAAAACAGCATTCAAATAACATGTCAATTGTAAGTCAACACATCTCAATAATAACCATCAATGTAAATGGACTCAATTCAACAATTAAGAGAAATAGATTGGCACAGTGGATTAGGAAACAAAATGCAACAATAATTTGTATATAAGAAACACATTTAACTCATAAAGAGCCTCATAGGCTGAAAGCCAAAGGATGGAAAACAATACTACATGCCCCAGCACTTCAGAAAAAAGCAGGGGTAGCAATCTTGATCTCAGACAGTTTCAACTTCAAATCAAGAATGATTAAACGAAATAAAGAAGGCCACTATAAACTAGTTAGAGGAAAAATTCAAGAGGAAGAAATAACAATCATAAATATGTATGCACCAAACACGGGAGCACCCAACTATGTAAAGCAAATCTTACTGGACATGAAAAATCTAATATCCAATACCACAATTTTAACAGGAGACCTTAACACCCCCTTATCCCCAAAAGATAGATCAATCAGACAAAAAATTAGCAAAGAAGTAGCACAACGGAACCAGAGCTTGAAACAAATGGACTTGGTAGACATACACACAGTGTTCCACCCAACCACAATGGAATACACATTTTTTTTCAGCTGCACACGGATCATTTTCTAAAATAAATCACATACTAGTACATAGATCATGCTTAAGTATATGCAAGAAAACAGAAATTATCCCATGCATATTATCTGACCACAATGCAATGAAACTGGAAATAATAACAAAAGAAACCAGAAAAACCCGCTAAATACATGGAAATTAAACAACACTCTACTCAGCAATCAATGGGTCACAGATGAAATTAAACAAGAAATTCAACAATATCTATAATTCAATGAAAACACAAGCACAACTTAATGGAATTTATGGGATATGATGAAAGCAGTTCTCAGAGGGAAATTCATAGCTGTGAACTCACACATTAGGAAAACAGAATGGGAACAAATAAACATCCTACTGCTGCACCTTCGACATCTAGGAAATCAAGAGCAAACCAAACCCAGAGCCCAAAGACGGGAAGAAATCATAAAGATTAGAGCAGAAATTAATTCAATTGAGATGAAGAAAACAGTTCAAAGAATTAACTAATCAAAAAGCTGGTTCTTTGAAAGATTAAATAAAATTGATACGCCCCTAGCCCACCTCATCAAAAAGAGGAAAGAAAAAATTCAAATACAAGCAATAAGGAATGAAAATGGTGTAATTACGACAGACCCAGTGGAAATTCAGAAGATTATCAGTAGCTACTTTGAGAATCTTTACACTCACAGAATAGAAGCCACAGATGAAATGGATAGATTCCTAGAAAGGTACAAATTACCAAAACTGAATCAATAAGATATAACCACTCTCAATAAACAATAACAGCCATTGAAATACGGAATGTAATAAAGAGCCTGCTGACAGAAAAGTCCAGATCCTGATGGATTCACAGCTGAATTCTACAAGAAATTCATATAAAATATAATCCCTACACTCCTCAAACTCTTTAGTGAAATTGAAAAGGAAAGAGTTCTCCCAAAACCATTTCTGGAGGCAAGTACTATGCTGATACCAAAACCAGGGAAAGACACAACTAAGAAGAACTACAGTCCAATCTTCCTTATGAACGTAGATGCAAAAATCCTCAATAAAATCCTAGCAAATAGAATACAGCAAATCATTAAGAAGATCATACACCACGACCAGGTAGGATTCATCCCAGGGATGCAAGAATGGTTCAATATTTGAAAATCTATAAATATAATACACTATATCAATAGAGCGAAAATTAAAAACCACATGATCATTTCAATTGATGCAGAAAAGGCTTTTGACAAAGTCCAACACTCATACATGTTTAAAATCCTACAGAAAATTGGAATAGAAGGCCTCTACTTCAATCTGTTAAAAGTCATCTATGACAACCCAATGGCTAATATAATTCTCAATGGGGAAAAACGAAATCTTTTACTCTCAAATCTGGTACAAGACAAGAATGTCCTCTATCACCCCTCCTCTTCAATATAGTTCTGGAATCATTAGCTAGAGCCATTAGACAAGATGGAGAAATAAAAGGAGTAAGAATAGGTAAAGAAGAAGTTAAACTATCATTATTTGCAGATGACATGATACTTTATTTGGAAGATCCAAAAAACTCCATTAAGAAACTA
>NW_004524775.1:2063101-2067404 GCF_000260255.1 Octodon degus | reverse complement strand
TTAGTTGAATTCAAACACCTCTAGTATTTAGATGCCAATAGAATATTCACCTCCGATGGAACAAAAAAAAAAGGATACAAAGGAAAGATCATTTTGTATTCATATATACAAAATAGGATAAATTTACAGCTACTTTCGCTTAACTCAATGAGAAGAAAGAGGTGTACTAACAGTGTTTGGACAGAACATCCTGTCTGCTTCTTGTACTATGGGTAACCACTAAGAAGATAACAATGTACAGTGTATTGACTATTAAAACCTTATTAATCTTATTAGTCTTATTAATCAGCTGTGAAACTGTCTCATTCATATTTATTTCTCAATAAAAATAAATAAAAAAGAGAGAGAGTATGCTCTCATAGATCTGGGACTACCAAAGTGTCTCAGCTTACTGGGTCATGATCTACCAAGTTCGAACTCATCCAGGTGGGCCTGGCTTGAGTCTGGCTGTTGTGCTCCACTTCTTCCTGCTGCAGCCCATAGATGTGAACCTGCTGTGCCCCTCTGGCAAGATGTTCTGCACCTGGATTAGTTGGGTGGGTCTTGCCCCTTGCCTCCCTGCAGTGAGTTCTGCTGTAAGGTTCCACAGCAGGCCTATCTAAGGGAGGAGGTTCCAGCAAGTGTGCGGAAGGTCCCTCCCACACACACATGCCCGGCCTGGGTGCCAGCTGGGGTAGAATCCCAATCCTGTGTATTGTCAGTATCACTTTCCTTTGATAAAGGTCATGACAATTTCCCCAGACATGGAGGCAGAGAGTGCACACAGTCGCCCCTTCGGCTATCGGGACGGGTGCATGCGTGTGGGCCTTCGCCTCGTAGTCCATGTTCCCATCACACTGCAGGTTCTCCCCAGCTCTCTTTACACACTGCAGGGCCAAGTTTCTCTTCATTAATATGCAGTCTCTCTACTTTAATACCTCACATTTTCCCCCGTAAAGTTATAACTGTAATATTTTTGGTAAAACCCTCGAGAGTCCCCAGTCCCCTGTGTAAAGGCCTCCAGGTGAGGCGGCTCAGGCCCACAGTGACTCCCACAACTAGCTGGTTTTCATGGCAATCATTAACAATAGTGCAGAGGACAACTCAGAGTTGCGCTTTAGTGCACCAGCTGCTGGGTACTAGTCCAAGCTCCACTCCCTTCTAATGGTATCAAGTGTCAAGAAGTTGGCGGTGATGCCTCTGAACACACGATTGGACCCTGGTAGAATGTTCAACGAGGTGCGCTCCAAAGTCTCGTCAGCATCCAGTAGTCCCACAGAATTCATCTTTACCTCCAGCACAGACACACCCTCAAAGGGGTGACTGGGACCGTGAGACTGTCACAATGACTGGGGACACTACAGTTAACTGCTGGGTGAGGAGGAAGGTTGCTGAGTTTTATTTAGTCCAGGAGACAATAGTCCTAGCCTCTTGCACAAGTTTTTCTTCTCTGGTACTAGGGACTGGACCCAGGGCTTTGTCCTGAACTATATCCCCAGACCTATTTTATGTTTTTATTTTGATACAGTCTCACTCAGTTGCTAAGGTTCCCCTAGGCTTGAACTCATTGATCTTCCTGTTTCAGCCTTCTAGTGTTCTGGGATTATAGTTATGAGCCACGGTCCCCAGTTATCCTACATGCCACAGATACCAAGCTTATAAGTACTCACAGGACACCCCGGTGAGTTAGATACAGGCAGAAATGGTCTCGGTTTTAAAAACTCCTCTTTTTACCCAGTGACATTCAGAGCCGACTCACTCAGAAATACACCTGGTGTATATATTAGCAGATGGGAAATTCTAGTGAAATTTGTTTGTAAGCTAACAAAAGTGTTCATCATCTTGTCAAGTCACTTCACCTAGTGGCCGTGGCATTTGATCAGCCAGGTCAGTTCGCCTGAACACTGTCTGTGGCTGTGGCATCTGCGGTGACGCCATGGAGAGACCCCGTTTCTCAGTACATCTAATGAAACCATATTAAATGTCTACAAGGTGGAATGATTATTCACTTATTATAAATCATTTTCCTTAATGTGACACATTACTTTGGTCTTAATTTTTTTAAATTGTATTTAAGTAGGCTACATTTTATAGACTTTTTGATACAGGCAGGTAAGAGAGGGCATTGTTTTAACAAGGAGGCATAGATGTTAGGGTGGTAAAGTCTGATTTCTTTCCTCCAAGATGTTTTATGTTGATGCTCTAACCCATGAGTGGGGCCTCATTTGGAAGTGTTCTTTTAAAGGGAATCAAGTTAAATGAAGTCATTTGGATGAGCGTTAACCCAAAATTGTGGTGTTTTTACAAAAAGGAAGTTGCAAAGAGAGACACACATGGAAGAGAACACAAAAAGCACACGGAGAAGACGACACCTGCAAGCAAGGATGCAGGCTGGAGCAGGCCCCTCCCGGAGTCCTCAAGAGGAGCCTGCCTGCACCTTCATCCTGTCACTCCAGCTCGGAACGCAGCCAGTGGACTTCTGCTGTCTGTGGTGGGTAATTAACGGTCAGCTGGAGAGGGCGTGCACAGCGGAACTGAGCCAGCCTGGTACTCGGAGCAGTATGAAAGGAGAACAGGAGGGAAGGTTTTGTGCCCACGTCCCCTGGAGAAGCTGCTGCTCTCTGTGGCTCAGCTCTGCCTTTGCCAAGGATGGATGCTCTTCTCTTGGCAGGAGCCCTGCCTCAGCCTTCACTTGGGCATTCCCTCCCGGTTCTGGTGCAGATTCTTCAGCTTCAGCATGGGCCTTTCGGTCTGGGGCGCAGCCTCCCTGTCATCCAGCACCAGCCCTTGGGCTTTCCAGCCCAGATCCTCAGGTCTTCCATCCTGGGTTCCTCAGCCTCCACTTGTGTGCACATTGTCATGGGATCCTTGGGAGGATTCTTCCCATCTCTAGAGTGCAGACAGATCCCTTTGCACCCTTCCACTCTGGGCAAGTACTGTAAGCTACTCCTGTAACATTTTGCATCCTGCATTGAATCTGTTCTGTTGCAAACACTGGCTGATACAGCCGCCCAGTCAGTGGTACCTTGTACTCAGCCTGGACAATGAACCTGACGGACTGCACATCATGGCCCATGCCACTGTCACGGACTAAACGGCATTTCATCCCTAATCCATATTTTGGATTCAGCCCCCAATATGATGGTATCTGAAATGTGGGCTTCGAGTGGTGATTGTGGTCAGCACAGGCTGATGAGCAGGGCCCCCAGACGGAAGAGACATCTTGCTGGTGCCACGTGAGGACCAGCAGGAGCAGCCCTCATCCAGAGGAAAGGCCCTCCCACAGTCTTCGGTCTGCCCTTCTCTTACCACCACAGGGAGCTCTCGTGGGAAACACACGGGACCCCTGGTTCTTATATTTCAAATACTGGCCTAAGCAACCACCTTCTTTTAGCAATGGAGGATGTGCTGCGGTATGCCAATATAATAAGTGGATGAGTAGGCTGGGCCACATCTGCACAAATTTAAAGCAGTCAAGCGCTGGCAGATACACAGGGACATACACTACTGCTTGTCTAAAGGCTAAGGTACAGGAGTGGACTAAGACTTCAACCCACAAAACCTGCCTCTCTAATCCCAAAGCTTTCCCTTGGCTGGGGCTGGCTGGAGCGCAGCTGTACACAGGGTGCCTGGCGTGCGTGGCGCTGTCAGTCCCTCTCTGGCGTTGCAGAACAACAAGCAGAAGCGAAGTGGAACGAAGTGTCACCGCTGAGTGGCCGGCAGATGATGATGGCAAGATCGGGGTGAGGCCTGCGTGCCCTGCTCAGAGCACAACTGCAGCTCAACTCTCGGCGGTGGTGTACTCCCCTCTGAAAGACTCCGGTTGGACAGTCCTCTGAGCTCAGAGTGGCCTGGGAGAGGTTCAGGCTCCCTGCGTGCTTCAGGAGTCCACGCCACACTGCACACCCCCTTCGTCTGCGTCCTCCCTGTCTTTATACTGAATGAAACCACATCTGCTCAGTTTTGGAGACCGGTGTGACCGCCGAGAGGCACAGTCGCAGGACACTAGTCCTTCACTGTTGTCCAGCAAGCCTGATCCAGGAGGAAGAAGATGGAAGAGAACGGGTACCGGGTCCTGCGATGAACGAGGGTCCCACTGACTATATCCCACTACAGTGTTATTTCACTCAACTGTGTATACTACGCTTGTCTTAGTTACTTTTTCCTCATTGCTGAGACAAATTACCCAACACCCAAAGTGAAAGGAGAAAGGTTTATGTAGCTCAGAGTTTGTAGAGATTTCAGTCTATAGTTGGCCAGCTCCAAGGCAGGTGGCATCACAGAGGAGAAAGAGTCCGTGGTGGGCAGAAGGCAACCAAGCAGC
>NW_004524775.1:2049807-2062831 GCF_000260255.1 Octodon degus | reverse complement strand
CTTCTTAATGTATTTGGTTGTGGACTCACAGTGATTCTCCTGCTTTCAACCTCCCCACTGCTGGGATTACAGGCGTGCACCACCACACCCAGACTCTGACCGCTCAGCCTGCCCTGGGGGCGGGACTGGCAAGACATGCCTAAGCTTGCTTAAGCTTTCCTAAGCGGTTGCTTTAGTTTGCTGAACTATCTCACCAGCCCCAGACTACTCTTTCTTAAACTACGTAGCACTCACAGCTAGGGCAGGGCACCTTTAATCCTACCCAGAATTATGCTAAACCAACCAGTGAACTAACTCAGCAGTCACACACCCTTGATCTCAGCCTTCGCTCCCAGCATCACAAACTTTCAAAGCAGCTTCCTCTGAAAACCCGACTACGACCCCATGAGGTTTGGGAGGACATTTAGATACACGTTGTAACACTGCTACCAAACTTGCCCACTTAATTATTAATTGTGATTTTATATTTTATTAGTTCTAACATTTTTGTGATTTAGTTTCTTAACAAATTAAAATATACTAATGTTATCTGACAGGCCAGCCAAATAGCTCAGCAGATTAAGGTGCCTGCAAGCAGGCACAGGGGCCAGGGGTTCAATCCTGGGCCTGCCATGCCAGCCCTGCCCCCAGGGCACACTGAGACAGCAATTGAAACTGGTCTTGGTGGCATGTGGCTGTAATCCCAGCTCTTGAGAGGCTGTAAACAAGCAAATTACTACAAGTCCAATCTAGTAGTGAGACCCTCAACACCCTGTAGACCCTTCCCTGAAATGAAAAAAAAAAGGACAGGTGATAAAAATTTACCAATGTAGATACTACTGAGGTAACAACAAAGGATTTAGAAGACTACACACATGCTGATTAATTAAGTGCTTAGTTAACAAGGCAGAGATACGGTTTGAGAGTAACAAAGAGCTGTAGGCTAAGAGGACTGCAAATTTGAAAGCAGTTCTACTGCAGGTAAGATGGTATCAAACAGTATCCATCTATGAAGAAACGTTTCATAGAGTCGTGATGTAACAGACTCTACTGTCTTGTGTTGAGGCACTGCCACAGGCACCCTAAGGGTCAGCAGCAGCCCTCACCATGCAGGAAAGAGCTCCTACCACAAAAAGACTACAACACCCTGAAGACTCAGTGACTTCATTTTTCAACAATAAAATACTCGTCAGGTAAGTATTTATCTCTATTTCCCAGGCAAGCACATAGATCCCCTTTCAGAAGCTGGTAGTTTAGTGGAGGATTTTAATCAACCGCTTAATGACTGTGAGTTCAGTGACAGCTGTGAGAAGGGGTGACCCAAGTCCAACCTCTCCATAACCTGGATGCTGCCCCACAGGGTGACGGTGCAAGACAGGAGGCATCGCCTGAGCTTCCCCCATGGTGCCAGCTGTTGAGCAGCGTCAGAAAGAGGGAAGTTCGGTTGAGTTCATATTCTTTCCTAGTTTACTTTCTTCTGCAATTTTAAGTTAGCTTACCTGGAATGGAGCTGACCTGCAGCCCCTTTTTCACATTTTGAATAGGTCTTCACTAAAATGCTAGGTCACGTGGCCTGGGCCCAAACTCGTGATCTTCCTGCTGCAGCCGCTGGAACCTGATGACCGTGTTTTTCTCCCAGTGCTGAGGACCAAGCCCAGGGGCCTCTAGGATCTAGGCAAGTGCTGTACTAAAGCTGCCTCTCCAGCCCCGGGGAAGGCTTCTGATTTCAGGTCTAAGATTTATATGGCTGTAATTAGGGCCATCCAAATAGTTCAGCACATTAAAGCCCCTGCAAGCAGGTGTAGGTGCTGGGAGTTCGATCCCTGGGCCTGCTGTGTTGGCCCCGCCCCCGGGGTGTATTGAGGTGGCAATTGAGAGTCAGTGTCGTGGCCCGCGCCTGTAATCCCAGCTCGTGGGGGCTGTAAACAGGCAGATCACTACGAGTCTGATCTAGTAGTGAGACCCTGAACACCCTGGAGAGCCTGCCCTAAGATACAAATTCTCGCTCTCTCTCTCTCTATATCTGTAATCAAAGCTCTCTTTGGTTCTGTTCTGTAAGTATTTGGAAGGCAACATGCAAACGGTCTATGCAGAATGCACTGCTTCCCTCTAAGTTTTCAGGGAGTGAACCCAAAGTGACCTGAAGCGCAAGCAGCCACCTAACGTGTAAAAGCTCACTAAAGATAGCAAAGGCTTGAAACTGCAACCTGAGGTGGCCAGAGGCACTGCCAGAGACCCAGGAGGACCTAGTCAAAATGTTAAAAGGGGCTGCAGGTTGACTCCGCCCCCAGGAGGAACTTTGCTCTGATTTTCTGCTGCTCCAGTAGCAAAGATTTGTAGGCTAAAGGGATGGAAAAAGGATATTTCCTCACAGTTCTGGGGCCTCAAAGATGGAGATCAAGACGTGGGCGGTCCTGGCTTCATCTGAGGATTCCCTCCTTGACTTGCAAGTGGCCCCGTTCCTCTGCGTCCTCATTTGCTCTTCCCTGCAGGTTCTCTGTCCCCTACTGTTCTCTCTTTATAAGGACTCCAATCCTTTGGGGCACAGACCAAACTTTCCATCTCCTTTAACCTTGCTTCTTTAAAGGCTGCGCCTCCCAATACAGCCCCGTTCTGGAGCACGGGGGGCCAGGACTTCCAAGGATGGATTTGGAGGCAGCCACATCGCAGCACGCAGCGGGCTTCTGGCGGGCGGGCGGGCTGGCCGGCCCTGAGAAGTGCAGAAGGCACTGCTCTTTGGCAGCATGCAGGACAGCCTTGCGCTCTGATGCTTCCTGGCATTTCTTTGCTTTGATGTGCTGACACTTGGACATCACGCCTTCAGCACCTGAGATGACTGTATTATTTCCCTCCATCACTCTGAAACACAAAAGAGCCAGGACTTGACCTCACTGCTCCCCTCTCTCTGTATAAGAAGCTGCGTTGCCGACAAGAAGACTGAGGAAGCAACTGTGAATGTCCTTGGAGGAGGAGGAAAATTGAAGGTCCAAGTGGAATACAGAGAAAGGCCAACTCAGCTGCCTCCCACAATGCATTGTGTGTGGGAGCTTCATGCACGGGGTTGTGGGTTGGGGTTTTGCAAAGGTAGAAATACAGGACATGTATTTTATAAGATTACCTTAGGGCTGGTGAGATAGCTCAGTGGACTAAGCATCTGCTTAGGCAAGTGCAGGGACCAGGGTTCGATCCCCAGCACCACATGCCATGCCAGCCCTGCCCCCGGGCCACTGAGACTGGCCATGGTGGTGAACACCTGTAATCCCAGCACTAGGGAGGCTGAAAATAGGAGGTTCACTATGAATGCGAGCTGTGTAGTTAGACCTGGTAGCAAATACATAAACAAATAAAAATAAAATAAAATATTATTTTATGGCAGTCACCCAAAGTCATACACAGAGTACAGGAAATCTGTCCGCACACTAAAGGCCAAAGAATCCAGCCGAGGGCCTGGATCCCATGCTAATGTCCTGCCTGAGTCCAGCTGAAGATCCAGAGCCCATCACAGTGCTCCCCACAAGCCCAACTGGAGGCTGAGAGCGCAGGACAGTGTCTCATGCACACCCGCTTCACGGATCTGTGCTGGGAAGGGAGCCAGCATCTGTGCCAGCAGGCCGAGGGATCCGCACTAGAGCCATGAAGCGACACTCAAAGCAAGAGCCAGAGCTCCCAGAAAAGGAAGAAAAGAACCACAAAGTGAATAAGTAAGAACTGGAAAAGTACCACGGCCATCCTCAGGAGCACTGAGGCCCGGAGCTCCTCCAATGCCCAGGACAGCTGCTTCCATCAGGAAAGCCAACGTGACAGGCTTCTCCAGGAGGCTGAGCTGTGCACCAGCTGAGCCTCCAGAGCCAGGAAGCAGAGCTCCCCCAAATTGGAACTGGAGCCATTTTTAGTGACAACAAGGTCCCAAGCTCCTTCACCAGCGGGACAGCCAGCATGACAAGCTCCTCCAGGGAAAACAAGAGCCCCATCTAGCTTCCTTAACAGCTTCCCTTCTTCTCCAGTTCTACCTCTTATGAGGCTGCTGGCAAGAATCCTTGGGCGGGCTTTTCCACGCCAAGCAAGCACCACACTGGTTCAGTTCAGCTGGGCATTAAAAGCTGACCACCAGTTGCCAATCTACTACACATGGTCTAGCTTTCAGGGTGGGTCAAGGGTGCTTAGATTAGACATTTGAACTAGGATATGTGTGTTGGCCTTTCCCTGTGGATGCCATTGGGAAAAGCAAAGCTATATCACACACGTTCTCATGTGTGCACAAGCATGTGCTCCACGGCTCCCGCAGCCACCTCTCCAGCCACCTCCCTGATGCTCCTTTGTAGAGAGCACCTTCCTGAAAGGAGCACCTTGTTGTGGAGCACACACACGTAGTTTGGTCACAAATCTCTGCGCTATCCAGGAAAGTTGAGCTTGCTGAGTCCATATGTAGGAGAAGAGGCTGAGCTGGGAGCCAGGCCCAGCGCCCTCTAAGACCGAGAGGTGACCACCCTGCCCAGGGTGCTCGGAGTCTCATGGGGAGGATCAGCGCAGTGGCTGGGCTTGGCCTTGCTTGTGTGCTCTTCTTCATTTGTTGGCTCGAGATTTCTGCAAGTGTAATTCCAGCCGTTTCTGTGGGGTCTGTGGCAAAAGTTTTTGTAAAATGCTGCAATGTGCCCGCTGCCTGACCTTCACGGTGGTGCGGGCACAGCAGTCCTCCCTCACCGGAGACTTGGCTTTCCACAGTTTCACTTACAATCAAGCTTAGCCTAAACATATGAAATGGAAAGTTTCAGAAATAATATGTAGCCTGCGTGCCTTTCTGAGTCATATGATGAGAGTGCGCAGCAGCAGCCAGCCTGGACGATGCCTTCTTCCTTTCTGTGACTGCGCACCCTGCCTGAGACTCACCTCTCGGTCATCTTGGGGATCAGGCCAGCCACTGCCACATCAGAGCTCTTCTGTGCAAGTGAGTGCTACTTCACTTAAATGTGCCCCCAAGGTACAAAATCAGTGGCACAGGCAGCTCTTAGACACCAAGGAAGAGTCACGAAGTGCCTTCGTTATGAGAAACAGCAGACATCTGCCCTAGCTGTGCACACAGAGGGAAGCACATACTGCCCTGTGGTATCTCTGGTCTTCAGCCATCGCCTGGGGCCTGAGAATGGATTCCTGGGTGTCATGGAGGGTTACTATAACCCTGTAGAGGCAAAGTTTCTTGAAAGGTCTTTAGTCCTGTGGTTTCCACATTTGGTCACACACTTTAAAAAGTGGGAACCGAGAATGCATTCTGGGAACGACCGCTGTCGACTGTGTGGCCGTGGCTGCTTCCTTCCAGGAAGCCACAGGCAGACAACAGGAAGCACAAGGGAATAGCACCAGTGGTCACGTTGGGCCCTCCTGACCTTTACCTGTTCCAATAGTAAGTCAGAAGACTCCCAGAAATTTCCAGGTCAGATTTTGGTACTCCTCAGAATAAATGAAATAAAAGGCAAGTTCTTCAGGAAATTGTTTTCCAGTGCCCAAAGACATGATTTACTACAGCTTTTCCTGGGAGAACGAACTGCAAATAGCTGGTTGTTTTGCAGTTGGAAGTTCAGGGACATGCAACAGGAATCCTTATTGGGCTGCTTTCCTACACAGAACATGAAGAAATAAGACTGTCTTAGAAGATGCTCTGTGATTTGCCTGCTAAATCTAGACCACAACAATGGAATGCCTGCCACATGGCTTAACATGATAAACTTAGAATGACAATATATTCCCACAAAAGAGTCAAGTACCTGTAAAGGTACAGGAAACTGACCTTATTCACCTGTTCTAAAGTTTGCCATTCTTTTGAAAAAGAAAATTGGAAACATATGTATTTCAGAAGCCATGTAGATACTTAAAAATAAATGCTCAAAACAAACTAAACATATTCACTGTATTTTTATATACCTTGTATTATGATTAAAAAGAAAAAATGCCAAACATGGTCTTTGTTTCTCACTTGGGGTTCTTGGGTGGGGCATGGAGTGCAGAGGGTGGACTATGCTGGCCGACATGGAGGGCAGAAGCCCAGCCTCTGGAGAGCGGAGCAACGAGGACAGAATGGCCTCGTTGCACGCCGCTGCTGCGGTTGAAGCTTCTACTTTACTTTATGACTTCAGTCTCCACCGTCACTTCTGTTTTATGATGACTTTAATAATGGAATGGTTAGTTGGATGCTTTCAGCCTGGCCTTGACCTCGTTTCACTTAGATTTCCTTTAAGGAGGAGCTCTTCACCGGCCCTTGCTTTGGGAAACAAAGCATCTCATCTTCTTTTACAGCAATGTGAGGAATAATATTAAAAGTGCCTGGTCCTTGGGTTTGAGATAAAGATCAGGTGCTAGTGAATGTTAAGTCAGCTTGATCATGCCTGGCACAAGAAAAGCCCCCCACGAGCGCTGCTATACTGACACAGATTAGCGTGGGCCTATTAGCCTCTAGCAAAGAGGAGGGAGGCCAACAGGTGGATTTCGATTCTCAGGACAGAATAAACTGTATTCCAGTGAAGACAGTGTGGTGGGGGGTGGGGCATCAGCTGAAAGGACTCACAGAGCTGACGGTGGCACGCTTGGTGGAGAAGGAGGTCCAATGACAACCTCAGGCCACATGTGGACCTCAGAAGTCATTCAGTAGTTCCTGGCTTGATAACCTCTTCCACTGGTAGTTTTCATTTATAATGCTGGAAAATCTTTGATGGTTAGCTTTTCAGAAAGAGCAGCATTAAACACATCAGGAAACGTACAGAGAAATTCTTGTGATTGTCGGGAATAGAAGGAAAGGTGGGCAGGAGCGCTGTCTTTAGAGACCAGCACTTGGAAGCCCGCAGTGTGAGCACGGGGCTGAGATGACGAGAGAAGTGGGACAGGGTGGCGTGGTCACAGCTTCAGCGCAGTGACGCTCACACAGGCAACACAAATGCATCACGACACACAGTGGTGTTTCTGCACCCCTGACCCAAGCAAGTTGCACGTACAGAGGCAGGAGAATGGCCTAAGGCCCTCACACGTGACCAGAAACACGCGAGGCATGCGCCTCGGAGCGAGGCCTTGCATTACGGGGTGCAGTAGCGGAGACAGCACTGACGGCAGGGAGGAGGTGCGCGATGCGAGTGCGGAAGGCTGCAGCTGTGCTGAGTACGGGCCTTGTGAGGGAGACCGTACTGAAGGCTGTGTCCACAGGGTCCAGGGACAGCCGAGCCCCACGG
This sequence comes from Octodon degus, assembly GCF_000260255.1. Classification (NCBI taxonomy): domain Eukaryota; kingdom Metazoa; phylum Chordata; class Mammalia; order Rodentia; family Octodontidae; genus Octodon; species Octodon degus. Next base: position 2,055,641 of record NW_004524775.1, on the reverse strand, counting down.
CACGGCCACCCAGTGCTGCCGTGTTCCTGACAGCACCACAGACGTCAGTCCGAGCCTCAGGCCGCGTTACGCCTGCCTTCAGCGTGGAGCCACGAGGACAGGTTACTACCGAGGTACTCCGGCTCCGACACACTGACACTGTGAGCAGCGAAACTGGGGGAGTGAGCGTGCAGTGACATCGGTGTGGCATGGGACGGGCCATGAACACGGCTTCTGGGAAGATTATCCACATTTTCATTTCTTATTTCAGGCAGTACACCCCTGACTGTGAGGTGGGAGCGCTCTAACGCCTTGGTCCAATTGAAACATATCATCAAATGTTTTCAGCAGCAACTCTCCTCAGCTCCTCACCCCCAGCCCTGCGTCGTCCAGCTTCACTTGTTCCTACTGCAGTTTGTCACAGACTGTCCTGAGCCTGTCCTCTCAGCGCCACAGCCTAAGGGTCTGGATGGGGAAGGACTGTGACTCATCTCCGGTTTGGATAGATGAGCTTCTGCTGGCTGAGATCGGGGAGAGGGAGGGCAGCAGCTGCTCCTGACCTGGAGGAAGGCCCTCCCATTAGGCTCCGCAGAGACTGTGGAGCACAAATAGGCTTTTCCTGTTTACCTCGCCCTCAGGGTGCTCGGCCCTTCCCAGGTGTCCTCCAGCTGAATCTGTGAGCGTTCTGAGCGTGCTCCAAGCGCTTGCTCTGTAATTCTAGCACTCGGTCTGGAAGTGCTTCCTCCTGCCTGGCACAGCTGCGGCCAACAGGGAAAACAGACGTGTGGCTCTTCTGGGGGAGGCCTTGGGAGCTGCTGCGTGGACTAAGCTGAGCACGTGGCTGAGTGGCACAGGCCACTATGTCTAGAAAGCTTTAAAATGCAGATGATGACATTTTAAAGTTCAATAATGAATCCAGATGCTTTTGACTTATGATAGGATTTAGATTCCAATAAATCATTAAAGGTCGAAACTGCCATAGATCCAAAACTCACTGAATGCACCTAACCTGGACACACAGCTCAGCCATGCAGCACACTGAAGAATTAGTCATCTCCTGGTAACCATGTGGCCACAGCTCGCCACCACTGCCCAGCATCACAGGAGTGTGACACTTCATCTTGCTGGAGAAGGGCAAGACCCAAATCCACAATTCAGTGCATGGATAGGCTTTCACGTGGACCAGAGAGGTGTCCTGCCTCATGCGAAGCTGGAGCCGCTGGGGAGGAGTCCCACACTGACCCTGACCTCATGGTGATCACGAACGTGAGGGTCACCTCAGGTAGCTAGCACAAGAGTTCAAAACGTTAGTTTTTTATAAAAAGGCTTATCAAAAATATGAGATACACATAAAAGTATTAGCAAGTAGCTTTAAAAGCAGCTGTTGCGAAAACACTGAACAGGAGCCCAGGGAGCGATAAGTGTATGAGAAGCAAACCATTCAAGTATCAGTTAAACAATTCCATCATTGTTTTCAGGCTGCCAGAATCTGAGTGGCTTCTGACTTAATGTCCCAAACTGGATAACGATCCACCCAGCGAAAGGCAGCAGGTAGACGCTTCCCTCTGTGGGGTGTCCTGGGTCCCCGAACACTTCCATTCCCCGAGTCCCTGCCCTTGAGAACGTGTCATGGAGACATCAGCACGGGGCTTCTTTCTTGCTCTGCTCTCAGCGTAAGGACCATCTCCTGAGACAGCTGCCTGACCCAGCCTCACCCTGGCCAAGCAGGCCACCTGACCCCTGGGCCTATCCTGCGCGGGGTGGGACAGCCTTTCACGTCACGTGTCTAGCTTCTGCTGTGGCTACCCACAATGAATACTACACAGATATTTGAAAACAAGGGAACAAGTTATAGAATGTGCTTCTGTTCAAGGCGAAAAGTCAGCAGGGGCTTAGAGGAAAGTTGGAAGTAGAAAACGGCAAAACAGTAAGAAGTAATCAGAAGCTCTTTTATTTCACTTTAAGTCAGGTAGAATCCTGATTATTTCTCAGCTAATAAAGAAAACGTCTGTGTCTACCCAAAAATCCAATAGAAAATAAAATTGACTTTCTTTTATTAGCCAGAGACACATGGAAAGGCCTCCATTCAGTAACTCTGAAAAGTACACCGTTTTTGCCCTCCTACAAATCAAATAAATTGGATCATGTGAGCAGATATAATTCAAAGTTTTGATTTTTGTCTCAAAATTTCAGGCAGTTGCTGTTTTAAAAGTCTACCATGTGGGTGTAAGAAATTAAAAATGATATGAAAGGCAAATCAGAAAGACATTTGGTGATACCCTATCCCTGGCAAATAGCATGGTGGAGTGCGCACTGCTGCCGAGTCCCCCGGGCCGTGGGCCTCCCGCCTCCTCTGGCTCCCGTCTGCTCTCTCTCCGTCCCGCCAGCCTGTGCTGGGAGCCAGCCTCAGGCCTGGACCCTCTGACCCACGCTGGGGCCGCCTTCAACCCTGCCTAGCTTGTTAAGCCTCATCATCTGCTAGAATTTGTTTCTATTGAAAGAAATATTCAACATGAAGATTATTCTCTTCTCTGGATTTGCTATTTATGCATACAATGGATAATTTATTATGTGTTGTTTTGTTTGCACATGACATAAAATATTATGTATCATGAACTACTTCATGCAAATGACGGAGGTTTTCAAATCCATCACTGTTCGCTGCATACTGTAAAGGTTAAAAATAGTCAAGAGGGTGGGCTCAGGAGGTCGTAACACAGATCTCCCTAGACAGATATTACTTTTTCCTGCACTTGAGTTGCACGGGTGGTCACACGGGAAGCCGCTTCCTATCATGTTATCTAACACAGCGATTGTCGTCAGTGCTCACCGTGCCCACCCTTTTGCAGCCACGTACAAGTCCACGCCATGCAGCCTGACTCCACGGTGCATAAAGTGCCTCACCCCGCTCGGGATGTGTGTGAACTGCGGGGCCACAGCAGCAACTTCCAGGCTTATGTAGTCAAACTATCAACTGCACGCAATTTGCTACACAGATGTATTTCCTGGGTCAGATCACAGCAGCACTGAATGGACTGCTGACAAAGAAAAATGCTATAAATAAAAAGGCTCAGAGAAGGTCCTACAGGAACTGTGCGGTCTAGTCATTTGGTGGGAAATAAACATTTATTAGGAAGTTTTTATTTGTTTCTCAATAAACGATTAAAAAATAAAATAAAATAAAAAATTATCAATCTTAGCATCTTTGAGGTGGTGCAGAAGGCACAGGGCAGCTCGAATTCCTCCGTCTAACAAGGCCTGCGAGTCCGGCGACTGACTTTCTGTCATGGTTCTCAGCAACTTCCGAACCAGCATCTGCAGCGGAGCGCCTGAGGGCGGCTGCACTCCCTGCCCGAGCGTCGGGGATGGCCATCGACTCCGGCCACCGAGCCCAGCTCTGCGGCACGCGCAGCGCTGCTCCTGAGCGCGGGCGGACGGCCGCACGGCGCCCGCTGAGTCGGGAGAGCACTTTGGGAGACTAATTGACTGATTTAAGTGTAATCAGAGAGGACGATCTCGCGGAAGGGTAGGTTACGGACTTTGGAAAATTCACTCTCACACACGTACAAACCTGGTCAAAAACAAGGAAAATCCATCTTTCCGAACTGGGGGTGTTAGCTAAGGCTCGCAGCAGCCTGAGGATGTGTGCAGACACAGGCTTGCTCCGTAAGAAGAAAGAGATCTGCAGTGTGTCTCGGTGCGCTGCGACCCCACCAACCGCGACCTTCCTAAACGCCCTGCAGATTAGCGCAATGAGAACTGGGAGGTCACCAAGAGCCCTGGCAGGGGACAGTCACTGCTTAAGTGGAGTCGGGAGGAAGAGTAACGACCGAAGTGTGTGCACAGCCCAGTTCCTGGAGTTGCATTTCTGCTGCCCTAAACCGCAAAAGGGTATTTATGATGTCACCAAGGGTCTCAGGTGGGGAAAACCCCCCGGGTCTGCGGGCCCGCTGGAGACACAGCGCTCCTAATAAGGAGGCCAGACTCCAAGGGGGAGGGAGGCGAAGCCATGGTGCGCACAAGAGGGGAAGCTGAGAGGTGGAGTTGGTGGGAGGGCCAGACCCAGAGGCTTTCATCCAGCACCCTAAGGCCCATTCCAGCTGAGGACCAAGAACTGCAAGATAATAACCTCAAGCTGCTTTAAATCACTAAGCTCTTGGTGGTTTGTTACAGCAAGAATGGGAACCTTGCCAAGTTGTGGTGTCTGGAAGTAAGTTCACGCTTCGAGGCAGAGGACATCTGGAGAGCCACGGCAGAAAATGTCCCCAGATTGTCCTGAAGAGATTTAAATAGAAATGCAGCCACCATAGCAACTGTTACTAGGGGATCAGAGGAAGTGAGGACCACAGTGGGAAACACCTGCATCATCTTAGGAGACATTTAAATTATCATAGACAGTGTTGGTAGAAGTATGGGTCGTGACGACTCAGAAGGAAAAAATAATATATTTTTCAAAGAGAATATAAAATATTTCTTGTTAGACAGTGGCAGAAAGCTGAATAGAACTATGTTTTACAGTGACCTGGAACCAGGCTTGTAAACAAGAAGCTGTGTATTTAGGAAAGGAGATTTCCATGAAAAGTGTTGAAGGCACAGTCGGACTTTTTTTTTTTTTTTGCTGCCAACAGTAAAACAGTACAAAAGATTCAGAGGGAGAGAGAGGGAGGGAGGGGGAAAGAGAGAGAGATACAGAGAGAGAGAGACAGAGAGACAGAGACAGAGACAGAGAGACAGACAGACTGAGAAAGAAAGAGATGGGGAAGAGAGAGACAGGGAGAGAGGCAGAGGGAGAGGGAGAGAGAGACAGAGACAGAGACAAGAGAGGGGGAAGATAGAGAAGGAGAGAGAGAGAGAGAGAGAGAGAGAGAGAGAGAGACAGAGACAGAGAGAGGCAGGCAGTGAGACACAGAGAGAGATTCACAGACTGAGATTGAATAAGTTGCTAAACAATCTGACATCAGTATTTCATGATATGAAAATTTATCTGCATATCTAGATTGTAAAAGATGCTCATGTGTTCTGCAGAAAAAACAAAGAATACTGGTCAGATTAGTTTCTGAACTCTCTAAGATGCAAAGGCAGACTACTTCATCCCACTGGAGCTTGTCGCCGAAGCGCTGATTTGAATCTGCACAAGAGCACAGATGAGCAGAGCAGGTGACTACAGGGGTAAGCACACACGGCAATAGGGATGCACCTTGCTAGAAACATTTTTTTAACCTACCTTAAAAGACAACTACATAAATCAATAATTATGTAAATGTGATTATGGGCTTATAATGTATTGATAAATAATTTGTACAAAATTAATAGCATGAAGATGGTTTTAGGGGAAAAACTACATTAAAATAATGCTTTTATGCACTACTGAAACTCAGTACTTGCTGGAATTCTGTGGCTTAAAGGCAGATGTCGGTCAGTCCGACAGTTAAGGATTCAGAAACCCCAGCAGACAGGAGCCTGCGGCGCCTCCGAGGACACAGGCAGATCGTCCTGGGGAGGCACAGACGAGGCTTCGGAATACATCCTGACAAACTGAAAATTATGCAAAATATATTCTCAAAGATTAAAACTGGAAATAAATGTAGGAAATTCACAAGTGTGCGAGAACAAAACAACGCACATCTAAATAGACAAAAATGTCAAGACACAAGCAGCCGAGCAACGACGCGGAGGGGCGAACGCGCCCGCGCAGGCGGCATCAGGGGGCGAAGCACTGCCTGCTGAACGGCTGCAGCAGGCGAGCGCGCCTGCGCAGGTGGCATCAGAGGGCGAAGCACAGCCTGCTGAACGGCTGCAGCAGGCGAGCGCGCCTGCGCAGGCGGCATCAGAGGGCGAAGCACTGCTTGCTGAAC
>NW_004524775.1:2040761-2049627 GCF_000260255.1 Octodon degus | reverse complement strand
GGGCGAAGCACAGCCTGCTAAACGGCTGCAGCAGGCGAGCGCACCCGCGCAGGCGGCATCAGGGGGCGAAGCACTGCCTGCTGAACGGCTGCAGAAGGCACGTGCCGGGCAAACAAGCTTTCATGGACTAGGAAATGCCTTCCCCGAGCTGATAAGGAAGAGTGCTAGAAAAACTCACACCAGCAGCGCACTGAATGGTGGAAAACTTCTCGCTTAAATCTAAAATCGAACAGCAAGTTTTATACAATGCAGTTAAGCACATCTGTACTGGAGAGGGATAAATCAAAGTCTCTCTATGGAAAGCTAGCATGATATAGAGAAATTGCAGGAAGCCACAGAATACCTATCAGAAATAATAAAGGAAGCTCAATAAATTTGCAGCGGACAAGATCAATACGCAGAAATAAATTGTATTTCCGTACAATAAGAACGAAAACAATGCGAAATGGCAATTACACAAACAAGCCCACTTTTAAAACTTCGAGATGACGTTTTTCTGGTACTGTCAATCCCATTCTAGAATTCACATGGGAGCTCGGAGGGCCGAGAACAGCCAACAAGAAGTGGGGCACCCAGCACATCTCAGTTCCAAAATTTGGCGAAAGAGCTTCAGAGATCAAACGAGCACCACTCAGTGTTCCGGGAAGAATGAAGTGGAGCGGAGTCCGTGAACTCACTCACGGTCAGCTGGTCTGGGCGAGGCTGCCAGGCCGGTCAGTTAGGAGAAAGAACACTCGTTTCAGCGATGCTGGGATCACGAGCGGCCACAGAAGGCAGCAAGCGGCCTTCCTCTCGCCACATCCGCGACTTTAAAACGGGTCATATTTCACGTGTCAGAGCTCGTTTGATAAAACGCCGTGACGTGAGCTTAGAAATAAAGTTTCATGACCTTCACTAGGTAGTAGTCTCTTGGATAATACAACAAAACAAAAACAATAAAAGAAAAAAAAGCTATATTGTATTTTGTAAAATGTTAGTTTTTTGTGACTTAAGGGTGCCAAAGCTAAGTGGAAAGGCGACTTGTAGAGCGCACGCAAACATTTACACGTTGTAGGGAAGAGACTTGTATCTGGATATCAAAAGCAATGTTAATGTTCAACATTGACAAAGAAAGCTCAGCGAAGAAATGAGCAGAGGATTTGAGGAGACTTGTCTTCAGGGAAGATGCTCAAAGCCATAAGCAAAAGATGTCCTGAAGTGATGTCCAACTTCCTAAGTCATCAGAGAAACAAAGGCCAACTGTCTTACTGGAACATATTCAGCAGAATGGTGAACATACACAGTGGTAGACAATCCTGCAATGTTGGTGGGAACATGGCAAGGTGGGAGCCCTCCCGTGTGGCTGGTGGAACATGGTGAGGTGGGCTGCCTCCTGCATGGTTGGTGGAACGTGGTGAGGTGGGAGCCCTCCTGCGTGGCTGGTGGAATGTGGTGAGGTGGGAGCCCTCCTGCATGGCTGGCGGAACGTGGCGAGGTGGGAGCCCTCCTGCGTGGCTGGTGGAACGTGGTGAGGTGGGCTGCCTCCTGCATGGCTGGTGGAACGTGGTGAGGTGGGAGCCCTCCCGTGTGGCTGGTGGAACATGGTGAGGTGGGAGCCCTGCCACACTGCTCTTGGGATCATACATTGGCAAAGCTGTTGTGGAAAATGGCTTCTCATTTCCTCGAAAGTTAAACACAGATGCAAGCTATGGCACAACAATTCCTATGTCAGGTATATGTCCAAGAGTATTGAAGGTGGAAAATAAAACTTGTACTTGAATTTTATCATAGAATTATTAAAGATAGGCAAAAAGTGAAAAGTACCTTCTGTGGTCCTCTATGGTCTGGATGTGGTTTGCCCTCAAGGGGCTCCTGGAAGCTGGCCCCTGCATGGCAGCATGGGGCAGAGCTGTGGACCCTGATTCTGGAAGTGACATTCTCGGTCACCAGTGGGTGGACCCCTGAAAGGCACTGGCACGGCTCTTGTGGGATCCCTGCATTGGCTCCAGTGAGAGGGATGGGACGTGACACTTGCATTCCGCTCTAGCCTCCCATCTGGCCGTGTGACCTCTCTCTGTCATCTGTGTCCCACTTTGAGGTGCTGCTCACAGTATGTAAAAGAGCTAGCAGGACCCTCCTAGAGATGACGCCATGCTGCTTGGACTTGTAGCCTCCATATCTTCCATCCTAATAAGCCCCTACTCTTTGGGAATACCTAGCCTCAACTATTTTGTTACAGTAATGAGTAACCAATCAACACAAGGTCTGTTGGCCAAGGACTAGATCATCAAATTGTATACCCATACAACAGAGAATTTCTCAACCATAAGGAAGTATTAGGCACTAGCCCATGCCATGGTACGTACAAAGCAGGAACATGTTATCCTCAGTGAATGGAAGATAACATATTATATTACTCATTATACTACTTGTTATATGGAATATCCAGCAGAAGCTGGTCCAAGTACAGAATTTGGTTGCTGTAAGCTGAGAAAAGAATATGGGAAGCAGCTGAGAATATGCACTAGCTTTATGTGGTATACGATGAAATATTTCAAAACCATGTAGTAGTGGCAGCAACACAATTGCATGACTGTTATGGTTTGTGTCTAGGTGTCCTCCAAAGCCTCATGCAGTCATGGGGTGGCTTCTAGAATTTGTGGTTAATTCATGATCCAATGTTGGGATTATGGAGTGAATGCTGCTGGGATTAAGGGTGTGAGTGCTGTACCCGGCCTGCATCATACAGCCTGAATACAAATGAAGGAAGGGAGAGAGGTTCACCAGCTGCCACAGCCTGTGCTGCTCCCTTTGCTCTTTGCTGTTGTCTGCCACCATGAGCTGCTGCCCTCTGCTCTGTGCCCCTCTGCCTTGGAGCCAGCTGCGTACGAACTGAAACCTCCACTTACTGTGAGCTAAATAAACCTTTCCTTCCTTCATTTTGGGTGGCAGGTATTTTGTCTCAGCAATGAGAGAAGAGTAAGACAATGACTATGCTAGAAAAGAAAACTATTGAAATGAATATATTAACATGATAAGTTTATGGTGCATGAATTATTTCTCAGTAAAGTTGTTATTTCTAAATGACCCACGAGTGATTTCCACTTTTACCATTTCTCAAAATATAATGGTATGGATGAATTATCTCCCAATTTTATAACTGTATTTTGCTTAGGAACCATTAATGCCACCATATAACTCTTACTCCTAGATTTCAATTTTGAAATAATGAAACAAAATGATTCAAGCTGCTCAATGAGCTCTGCCGTACACTAGAGCTACAGCGTTTGCCATCCACTCACGGAATGTTTAGCATGGCACAAAGCTTGGCCCCACGGATTCAGGTCTGATTCTACTCCCTAAATGTTAACACTGAGTAGTTCAGACAACACAGAAGTTTGCAGCCACTTTAGCTATAGAAAAGCCATATGCAAGTGGGTGCAAAATTAAATTGGCCTGATTTTTTCTCTAGCTTCAGATTGTTGTGTCGGTTTACTGAGCCACGACATCTAATATCGCAAGCTAGCTGTTCAACAGAAAACTGGCTTGGAATGGGATGAAGCAAGGCTTCCTTCCGAAGGGTCTGCCTTGGTTTAGTCTCCCCTGGCTGATCAATTAGGAAACACTAGTTTAAACTGGTAGGCCCAAGCTACATACAAAGAAGATTCGTATTCTTAAATGTTTCATTTTTGAAAATTACCTAAAAAGTAGATTGAGTACAAGATCGTGCTTGGCTTCATTCTAAGGATGTCTCCTCCTCCTGCTGTCCACCCAACTGACCACAACGCAGGAGGAGCAGTGAAACCTCCACTCTCGCTTGATCGAGCGGCTCTAGAGGGGAGCGGGATGCCCAGCACAGCAGCCAGCCTTGGCAGTGAAGCTCTGCCGCCAGTGTTGGCAGCGCGTGTCCTCACGCACGCTGGCTGCGCTCTCCTAACTTCTGGGAGGTGCCAGGTATGTATCCCGGGGTGACCTGCCTTGCTGATGTGGTCTTGGTGCTCAGCTGGCCAACCTCGCCTCACCCTACAGCACACGTAAGTGCTCGAGGCTCAAGTCGCTACCATTTCACAAAGGCTGAGTTGGAAAGCTACTCCAGAAAATAGGACAGCTAGATCTTGATCTATGAAAATATTGGGAACATATTTGCCTGTGGAGGATCAGAAAGGAAGCAATCAAGAGTAAGTGAGCAAAGTTTCCTTTCCATCATATTGAAGAGAAAAGTTAAATTTTCATGGAGCACTGAGTCACTGTACTTGGGCCTGCTTTGTTCCTGCAAGGACTTGCTTTCTGGAGGAAGTGATTAAGTGAGAGCAGACATGAGCTTGAGTTCTAAACCTTGCGGATGGAGTTTACTAGCTATGGCTCTGTGGTCAATCACTTTGAGATGCCTGGCATTAATAACAATTAAAATAATACAAACACTAAGTATACACCGCCTGTGCTTCAGGCTGATGTGAAGCAGTCTTCTCGCTGTATTTCTGCTTGAGCCTCATTCTAGCCCTGTGCAGAAGGCAGCAGCATCGCCTGCTGCAGTAGGGAGACCTGTCCGTCACGATCCCCCTATGAAAGCTCGGGGCCCAAGGTGGACTTACTGGAGGTGGAGGACCTTCGCAAAGGCAGGGACTCAGGTATACTGTAGTCCTTGGTGTGGGCCTGGGCACCTCCTTCTCACCCTCCTGCTCGAGTTGAGCAGTTTATCACGTGCTCCCTCCACTGCCATCCAGCACACAAACCCTGGGTCCTAGGAAATAGAGCTGCAGATCCAGGGCAGGAATCTCCAAAACTACAAGACAAGCTAAACTTCTATAAATTATCAGGCATTTGTCTGTAGTGATAAACAGAGCCCAGGGAGACCAATGCATTGGTACTTTACAAATGGCTTAGAAAACTGAAATATCTGATTCAAGTGGAAGAAGCAGGACTTGAGGAGAGGTGAGTGGGGTGTCATACTCTCGACTGCTCATGACACGGAGCTTTACATTCTGCTGCGATGTGGAACTGAGCTGCCTTCCAAAGGCCACCTGTCGGGGCCTGGCCCCAGTGTCAAGGCATTGAAAGTGATGCAATCTTTGTGAAGAGGGCCACCCTCGGAAGGGGCGCCACTGGCCTCATGGAACGCAGCATGCCCCCACGTGGCCCCTCTCCTGCCACGGGACTTCTTGGCCTCACACTCACCCTACCACGTGATGCCACCTGCCATGCTGCAAAGTCAGCAGATGCCACGTGCCCAGTGCTCAGGTTTTCCAGCCACAGGAGTCAGAAGCCAAACGACCTTTTTCTTATACAGTTTCTAAGAATAGCTATTTGTCATAATTACATAAAACAGACTCAGGTTTGTTATCCGAGTCTGCACAATGGACAGGAAAATATGCAACTCAATTTATTTACGTAAATATCAAATACCTTTGTAAGTAGAGTGAGTAAATGCAGATAAATTAAGGCAAAGCATTTACAATTACTGCATATTGTATACTAATGGATTAAACTCAATTACTATAAAAGGCAATTATAGAATGATATTGTACACATATTACAGATACTGTACTGATGTAGTATGTTAGCTAATGGTCAACTTGCAACATCCAAAATGAACCAGCATGGTGCTGGGTGGAATGTGGAAGACCCATTTGAGGATTGCTTATGTTTTTAGGGGGGGTCGTACTGGGGATCAAACTCAGGACCGTAAGTGTGCCAGGCAGGTGCTTATGCTGCTGAGCTATCTTCCTGGCTTTCCTGAAGATCGTTGTCAAAGGTGTCAAAGGAAAACTGGAGAAGAAGATGGTGCCCTGCTGGTTCTCCGGGAGGAGCCTGTCAGGCTGCCTTTGCTGACACAAACTCGGCTGTCCTGTCATTGGAGGAGCGCAGGTCCTCGCTGGCGCAAAGGATGACCAGGGTTCTTTCGGGAAACTGTGATCCTCACTTGGAGCATGAGTTCTGGCTCCGGTGCCGATCTCCCCGCCTGCTGGCACAGCTCCTTCACCCCACTGGCATGGACTTTCTAGCTTTCACCACTGGCCTTTGGGCCTTCCCAGCACAGATCTTTGATAGAGGTGTGCATGAGACACCACTGTGGGCTCCAGGTCTCCGCCTGGACTCGTGGGAGACATTGCTGTAGGGTCCAGGCCCCCACTGGGTCCTTCGGGTCTCTAATACCCGGACAGATCTCTTGCACTCTGCCTTTGAGCTTTGGGTGCATATTACAAAATAATCCTATAGGTTGTGTGTCCTCTATCACGTGTTGTGTGTCCTCTATCACATGTTGTGTGTCCTCTATCATGCCCAGCCCTTTGCAGACCCCGACTGCAACAAGCACTTGCTATCATGTATTTGGATCGTTGCCCAGAAGAGAATTGAAATAATAAAATAATTTCCTTTGCAGACGGCCCCCAAACATCAGGTGTTTGTCTTTTAGAGATCTTAAAAGAATACAATGCCTCAAAATGCTAATAGCGCAGGTTGCACTCCAGGTGGCCCTGGAAAGCTCTGTGGGGCCCGAAGGACTGAGCATGCAAGCTCGAGACGTGGCAGGGGCCTGAGGGAGGCTGGCTTCTGTTGCTCTCCCCGCTACTTGTCACCTGCGCTTTGCGGCGCCGGCTTCTGGTTGAGCTGCAGACTGTGGCTGGACGCCACCTTCTATATCCCGGCTTGGTCACCAGGCTCCCGGAAGGCTAACATTTTTTCTCTTTTTCTTCTCAGGTCCACTTGTGCAGGCAAAGCGAGCTAAGGACGCTTGGTGACTAGGGCTCTCATAGCAGCATGACTCAGGAGGTGTGCGGCTCGCGGCGGCCCTGCTTCTCCTTCCCGGTCCTCGTCGCTGTGGTCTTCCTCTCAGGAGGACAGGTCTCAGCCCACGGTTCGGAGGCCCCTATGCCTGCAGAAGTCCTAGAGGTGGTACCCTGTGGACAGGGTCTTCAGGTGTCGCTGAGGGGCTGAGCTCACACAGTGTGGTCCGCGCTGGTGTTGCCCGCGGCGAGGCCTTCAGAGGCCGGCGAGCTTCTTCACACGCAGGTCGGGTTCACTGAAAATATAACCACTTCCGTCGTTTAGCAAATACAAATCCCCCACTGAGCAAAAGACGCCAGTCGAGAGCAGAGTTATGTCGGATTTATTAAAACTGTTCATTTCAGGCCTCGGCTTTCACAGCAATCTCACAATTTCATCTCATTAGAAGAGACAGTAAAAGAAGAGCCCTTTGAAATATCTCATTTTCACTAATAAATTTAAAGTTTCTAGTGCAAGAAATAAATAGATTTTAAGTTTTATGTAACTGTAAATTTACCTCTTCACTTACACTTTGGCCTACACAGGATCACCTTCACTTCTGACACTAACTGTAACTTCAGGAATTCCCAATGAAGACTGAAAAGCTCAGCCGAGTTACTGAGCTGATGCTCAGCGCTTATTACAGCAGAGGAGACTGAAACCAGGCAAAGAAGGAGCCAGCAGGCCTGGGGTTTCTGGCTGCGTCCCTCTGCAGCTGGCCAGGACAGCGTCTCCTCTCAGCAGCGATGTAGGAAAGCAGACAGAGATGTTTACCCGAGCCTGGATGTCCCAAGATTCTACTAGGGATTTTTCATAGAGATGTAGCTGGTCTCAGTCTCCAGAATGTTCTGAAATCTGGTATTTCAGAACATCCCAGGGTTTCTGCTATGATCTGAACGTGTTCTTCAAAATGGAGATATTGGAAATTAGTCATCAATGAGAACATTAAGAGGTGGGAGGTTTATGAGGACAGAGGTTGGGGCCCTTACCAAGGAGAAGCGCGAGAGTGGCCCGCCCTCTGGCCCTTCTGCCTCCCACCAAGTGAGTACACAAGAGGCTCCATCTTGAAGCGTGCTGAGCAGACTTCAGGAGAAAGCGCGCCTCTTCAGACCTCGGTCTTGAGTTTCCTGTCCTCCAGAACTGCGGGAGAACACCCTGCTTTAGAACTACCCAGCCTTGGGTATTGTGTTGTATTAGCACCAATGACACAATTCCACAAACTTGCAACTATTATTAACTATTTTTCAGCTAAGCAAGTGAGCTGTAGACACAGCGAACTATTTGCTCAAGTTTTCACATTTAATAAAATGTGGAGTCCAGATTTTTAAATGAGAGATTAAAAACATGCCTTTTTACGCCTCTGGGAACCCACTGTGGACTGACGTAGAAGCGACCCACTGCACTGTGGTCACAGAGGCATGGAACAAGAGCTCACGCAGCGAATCCGTCAGCCCCATCCTGGCGGTCTCCAAGGAAGGCCGAAGCCATCACGGAGCGGACCGAGGCCTCTCCAGCTGCTCATCGTGAGTGCTAATCATGCATTTGTCCACGGGGACAATGAGCCGCGCTTCCCCAGTTGGGCGGGTCAGCTGTGCATGGGTGACACGTGCCTGGCTTTACTGTGTCGGTCTTGAAATCAAGTCCTCCCAGATGGCCACAAAGGGGGTCTGTCTTCCTGTCCAGCCCTCAGGAAAGCCCACACCCGTGTCCACATTGGCTTCCCTGAGAGATTTCACTCATGCTAGAGTGGAAGCCTTCCTACATGACCATGCTCAGAAAATGCTGGCGCCGAGGATGCAGAATTCTGCTCAGTGAACACCTTTTCCTCCTGTTGCTTTTTAAAAAAATTTTTAAGACAAAAAATAGTAAAAAAAAAAAAAATAAAACAAAACAAAACAAAGAGCTTCAGAAATGAGAGAAAATTCCACTAAACAAAATAACAGAACTTCAACAATGACCACTGTTGTTTAGGTTGCCAGACATAAACCTGTAAAATGTTTAAAAAACTGAAACAAAGCAACACCAGCACAAAGGTTATAAGAAATTAAAAAGCAAAAACAAACAAACAAAAACTAAAAGGAAAAAAAAAAGCATTAACTGCTCCTTTCAAAAGACCAGCAGAAAT
>NW_004524775.1:2022609-2039951 GCF_000260255.1 Octodon degus | reverse complement strand
CTCACTACTAGATTGGACTCATAGTGATCCACCTGTTTACAGCCTCCCAAGAGCTGGGATTATAGATGCGCACCACCACGCCCAGTCTCAATTGCTGTCTCTGTGCCCTGGAGGCGGGGCTGGCACGGCAGGCCTGGGGATTGAACCCCTGGCCCCTGTGCCTGCTTGCAGGTGCTTTAATCTGCTGAGCTATTTGGCCGGTCCTCCAGCCTCTTTTTTATGTGTTTATTTGGCACTGCTTTTTAAAACCTAAGCATTGTATTTATTTAGGTCATATAGTGGGGTTTTTTTTGTTTTATTTTTTTGGCAAAACCGGGGATTGAACTCAGGCTCTTGCACTTGCTAGGGAAGTGCTTATTCTACTGAGCCATCTCCCCGGCACCGGTCATACAGTCTTGTCAAGGAAAATGTGAAAGACTGTAAATGCAATCAAATTCTCATGCTTGCATATTTTATTACAATTTGTTACACTGACCTCATCTGATAACTTTCCTAAGTTTATTAATGTATATTGATACATTAACATGTATATACTTATTGATTTATGCATAGAAGATATTTTGACACATGTGCACATATCTACTTAACATATCTACCACCTTGCAGTGGTACCCTTTTGCTTATCACACTGTCTCTTAGTAGATTTCAAGCACACAGTGCAGCACTGCTGGCTAGAGCAGCCATGGTGTATGTCAGGTCTCCAGCTTTTACCTTTTATAACTGACACTGTGTTTTTATTTATTTTTTAAAAAAAAAATTAAAATTTTTTTTTTTTTTTTGTATTTTTAGGGACAGGTCCATAGGGTGTTCAGGGTGTCACTACTAGATCGGACTCTTAGTGATCCATCTGTTTATAGCCTCCCAAGAGCTGGGATTACAGGTGCGCACCACCACGCCCAGTCTCAATTGCCATCTCAGTACAGGGATGGGGCTGGCACGGCAGGCCTGGGGATCAAACCCCTGGCCCTGAGAATGCTTGCAGGTGCTTTAATCCGCTGAGCTTTTTGGTCGGCCCAACAATGTGTTTTTAGACCAGCCCTCCCCATTTCTTGCCCCCTCCAGGACCTGGTAACTATTCTACTCTCTATTTCATGTGTTTTATTCTTTCACATATCATCTACGACAGGGACCCGTGAGATGATACGGTGTCTACCCTCCTCAGGCGGGCTCACTTCATGCCTTTCTCTCTTGCCTGCCGTTTGTGGGATGCTGGAGATGAGATTCAGGCTCACGCATGCTAGGCAACGCTTCCATCAGCGAGCTGCCCCTGCAGCCATTTCCCAGCCTTCAGAAGACAGATTTATCTATTTTTTAAAAAACTTAATTTTCTTTTCATTTCATTGCAGTAATTTAGCTGAAAATGTATTCAGAGGAAAACAAAAAGGATGAGCGGGAAGGAATACTCTAAGTAAGGAAAACTAGGTTGATGACGTAGTACCTGTCATCTGCAGGGTACTGTGTGGAGTAACACGCTGCTGTGCCTTTTGTGACAAATGGACGCTTTCAGGGCTCTAAAACCACACTTGGATATTTCTGAGAGCCTCAGCGTTTGTATCCAGAGTGGTAATACCTCAGTGTTTAACTGGAAACAAATCGCCCCTGGGGACTTAAAAAAATCAAACACTTAAAATATGTGCATCTTGGAGTAAGACACATGGAGAATGCTTCGATCTTTAACTCGTTCCTGTACGTCTTTGCCAGCAAGCTTCCACCTGTTATCAGAGATGAAATGACTTGACACATCACAGAGCAAAATGCCAGTGATCAAAGTTCAGTACGGTTCTTCAGCTGCTCTTGAGTCACACAGGTGTGAAGGAGGACTGAAGCCTGCTGTATCTAGCAGCCATTTCTCAGCCTGCACGTGCATTTTCTCCTTCGGTGTGAATAAACATATTGCATGTAAAAGCAGACAAAGTTGCCTCTGTGAGGCCGAATGTGCCTATGAAGGCTCATGACAGCCTCGCGCTGTCTCGTCACCTTGTTTACAGTGATGTTCTAGGGTTGGCTGTTGGCGGCAGCAACCTTCCAAGTGCGCAGAACGCTGGGGGGATGCATGAAGGGAGCAGGTCTGGACGCAGAGGCCCTGAGAAGCCATCAGTGCCTCGAGGCTCACGAACTTAACAAGGTGCTCACACCGGACACCTGAGAAGGCTCACAGGGGATCGTGCATAGAGCAGAAGAGCCGAGGTTAGGAGCACCGAAGGCAAGCACATCACCGAGCAAGAGAACGTGTGACGGGGAGCCTCGGGGACGCAGGCGCTGGCCGGTGTGCGAACCTAGGGAAAGGCGCACAGGTACTTCGGGCCAGAGCTGCAGGAAGCGGGAGGTGCGGAGGCACTTCACGTTTGGCCAGAGGGCAAGGCCGTCGACCACCGAATGAGCCGCTCCTCCTTTCCAGGTGAAGACTCACGATGCTGACGTGGCGGCCGCAAACTGTGACGCGCTGTGGCGTGTGCGTGCACTGCGGAAGGCACGGCAGCTCCGTGGCATGCCCAGGGCCACAGGGGCCACAGCGTGGTCACCATCTCAGTTGAGGAGCTTGCTGCCCTGATCCCTGCATGGAGCTGCTGGCCCGCCGGCTTCTGGTGAAGTCTCCCGTTGTCGTGGAAACCCTGCCTGAGCGCTGGCACCTATTCCTTCAGACTAGGGCTTCAGGCTTCCAACGATTTGATAATTTTCAACACATAAACTGACAGCGTAGTGAAAGTTGGATTAAACTGGCGCCACCTTTGCAACGACCGCTCCAGAACGCGCTCCTCACGCTCGGCAGGCAGGAAGAGAAAATGGTTACCGAAACTGTCCCAGTTCTATTTCTGAATTCTCTTTTAGAAAATGAAAAAAGAACATAGGAAAAATAAAAACATTTAAGGGCTAAGGATATAGCTCAGAAGCATAAGCATTTGCCTGGCAAGCACAAGGTCCCGAGTTTGGTCCCTGGTACTGCAAAAAAGTAAAAGAAAAAGAAAAGCATTTAAAGATAAAAAAAAAATACTCTTTGTTGGGGGAAGCAGGCACAGTAGCAGAAGACACTAAGTGTAAGAGGGACCCCAGAGAGCAGCAGAGAGAGGGGCCTGAAGCTCTTCAAATGGACAAGTGGGGTGCGGCTGAGGAGGAGCCAGCAGACTCACAGTGCAGCCACCCCTCAGCGGCGGAAAGGAAGCCTCCAGCTCCGACCAGGCCAAGAGGAGCAACGAGAACGAAGGTGGCGAGCTGTCGTCGCGTCTGTGTATGTGTGCACTCCTGGGGGTTTGGGAGGTGACTGGATCACAGATGCGTGATGCTGGATTAGTCCACTGAGGGCTTTACGCCTGTCTGTGATGCTGGGAGATGAAGTCTGGTGGACAGAGGGTGGTCGCTGGGGGTGGCCTGCAAGGAGTTGTGCACCCCGCTCTTCCCTTGCTGGTGCTGCTTCCTGCCTGCCACATCATGGCTGCCTCTCCTCTGGCCAGCCAGCTATGTGCTGAAACCTGAGACGCTGGGATCTGAACTAGACTTCGCCCTTTCGCTTGTAGTTTCGGGGTGTTTTGTCCTAGCGATAAGAAAGTAACTAAGACCCGAGCACAGTGGGAAGGGCGGGGGCACCGGCTCGCCCTGAGCATCGCAGCACGCTTCATGTTTTGTCTAATCCTCCCTCTCTTTTTTGACGTTTATTTTATTTATTTTTTATTAATTTTATTGAGAAACAAATAGCAATGAGACAGTTTCAAAACTGATTAGGAAGACAGGTTCAATAATTAATGCATTGCATATTGTTGTCTTCACAGTGGTCATTCATAGTACAAGATGCAGACAT
This sequence comes from Octodon degus, assembly GCF_000260255.1. Lineage (NCBI taxonomy): Eukaryota > Metazoa > Chordata > Mammalia > Rodentia > Octodontidae > Octodon > Octodon degus. Next base: position 2,036,158 of record NW_004524775.1, on the reverse strand, counting down.
GATATCCTGTGCATAAACACTATTAGTACAAATCTTCTCATTGAATTAAGAGAAAGTAGCTGTATATCTGTCTTATTTTTTATGTACAGATACAAAATGGTCCTTCATTTGCATCCCCCTTTTTGTTTAGTTTTGTCAGAGATGGGTATTCCATTGCCATTTAAATATTGTAGGTGCCTGAATTCAGCAAAATATTCCAATATAGTCCAGTAGTCCATAATAGTAGTGGGTTAACCATAGGACTGGCAGTGTCAGAAGTTGTTGACTTGAGCCTTTTACAGCTCAGCATATTAATATGGCTTTACTTTTCATACCTCATTATAGGGTAATAATATCATTAAGCTTCTCTTCTAGAGGGTTAACAACCTAAGTTTGCAGACCAAAAATTAGAGAAAAAGAAGGGCTGCAAGGACAGCCAACATTTTGGCCCAAGCCCTTCAAGGTCAGTGAGGACTCAGGACATAGGAGAACCTGTACTGTAACATCCTGTAACTCAATTGTGTCCCAAATTTTCTGATCAAGGAGATTACGGGGCCACAGAGGAAAGTGATTGCTGATGTAGAGTGTGCCTAACGAGAGTCACATGGAGAGAAAACATTCTCCTAGGCTTTCACAGAGAGCAAATTGGTCAAGCAATGGCCGTGACTCATCCACATGGCTGACACTGACAAAGGATCTACAAACTGTGGTACAGGGTTTCAGGATAAATCCTGAGGGGATTTAACTGACCTTGTCAGATGCAAAAGTTACATTTATGGTTATATAGGTCTTGCTTTATCTTGGTCTTAAACATCCAGAAGAAAAATATTAAAATGTCTAATTCTCTTGAAAGGACCACAGGAAAATGGGTAGCTGGATGTTCAGGCTAGCGCTGGGGCTGAAGGGAGCTGCAGACCAGCCAAAGAAAAGCACTTAGGGATGGGGAGGTGGTCGAGAAAGCCATGTCCTTGCTGGCCAAGCCCGCAACCACACAGCGCTTCAGTGGTACGAGTCTGCTAGGCTTGGGGGAAGCTGTGTCTCAGTCCTAGGCCAGCAAGAAAAAGAAAACCAAAAGCATCTGAGTCAAGACTGTCTTGTGGTGAGAGTGCAGAGGTAGAGGCACTGCTGGGAGCATGACAATGGTGGTAGTAAAGGAGTACTCGAGGAGGCTCTGGTGGGAGACCGACATGGGAAAGGAAGGAGTACACTGCCCAGAAGGTTCTCTGTGGACACTCACGACCAATGCCAGGAGATGAGCACAAAGGAGTGGAGAGGCACTCTGTGAATACCAGTGAGTCCAGGGGCCTGGGGGAAGTGGCTTATGCTGACAGAAGGCTCTAGAAGAGGTGCAGTCATCAATGGATGCTCCCCTGGCTGGCACAAAACCATACGCAGCTCTCGGCCAGTGCTTTGGAGTGATACCTAGGCACGGGCAGCCTAAGTAGATTGAGGAGCATCAGTCAACTGAGGGTTACTAAAAATATAGAGGAAAGAGACTATTTCTAGAGGGCTGCTGTCTCCTATGACAAATCATGTCAAGGACACGTGTATCAGTCAGAGTTTTACTAGAGAAACTAGTACCCAAGATGTGCAAATGTAAAAAAAATACAAGACTGGCTTACGATGGTCAGCCACAGAGTTGGATGAGGAAGCGTGCAGAGGGCATCTGCAGACTGGAGACTGGAGGATTCGGCATGCGATCTGGAGCTCACTGCAGTGTCCGTCCAAGTCCACATCAGGAGGCTGACGAGTTTCTGCTGGAAGGCTGAAGGAGCCAAGGCGGAAGCCTCAGCATCCGCACTGGGACCAGGAGACGACGTCCAAGCCGAGCGCAAAGAGCGGAGCTCCTCCAAAGAATGGAAGCTCTCTGTCCTCCCTCGTTCCCTTTCATGCCATCCAGGCGATGGGCCACCCTGGGGTGGGTGCTCTACGCCCTGGGATGTAGGGCTGCTGCGCCAGCTCAGTCAGGCTTCTGTTCTCAGGTTGACATACTCAATCAACTACTACAACACGTCAAGGAGAAGCTTCCTAGTGCAGTCAGAAATCAGTTTTAAGATGATTAGGTGTTCTTTGACGCTACCCACTATATGCCAATTGTACTTCTTTCCCCAATAATAACAACAAAAATTGTTTCCAGACATTTCTGTATGTCTTCTGGAAATCAATATGAGTTCTAGTTGACAATCACTGTTCTAGGGAATTCTCTTAAGTCGCTGACTTTATAGTTAACCATCACCTTTTATAGTACATTGAATTCATTTCCAATTTTTCCTTGTGGTTAGCTAAGCTCTAACTCTTATCATTAAGATATATGTTTACAAAGAGATTTGTGAATAAAAAAAATTATAAAAACCCTGAAAATCAACAACTCTTGTTGGGTTCATAAGAGAAGTGAAATCACACAGTCAATTGCCGCCTCCCCAAATGCAGAGACCAGTTCTTAAATACAAAGAATCATGATGTATTAGAAAAGAACTCAAAACCTAGACCTGCTGGAATCCATTCTAGGAAGAGAAAACAGAACTGTAATTGATAGAACTGAACAAGGCTCAGGGTGGAAGGTTTTGAAAGATAAAAATTCCAGGGACCCAACTACTGGGGAGTCCTCTTTCTTTTGAGTTTTACCTGCAGAAGTTCAGCCACATTCTTACAGTGAATATTAGGGAAAAACACTCTTCGCACATTAGACAGGAGGAGTGAAAGGGAGCCACTTAGAAATACACTAAAGCACTGTTTTCTCTACAAAGACTGCCTTCAGGGGAAAATGAGCACAGCCTACCTAACCCTTCAGGGTCACAGACAAGTGCACCTGATTTGAGAGGAAAGGAAATACCAAGTCACGCTCGCTGTAGCCATTCCATCCTTTCCAAAAGGGGCAAATGAAGCTCATGTGAGGATTGTATTGCAGATTGACAAACTCACACCTGGAGTAACTCCTAATCGTAACACTGGAGAGGCTTTCTCTCTCCACCTTACGACCGCACTGCAAAAAGCTCATCTGCCAGTATTTTTTTATCCAGTTCATCAGATCTGACCACTAGGAAACAGTTACAGGGCGTATTGATGAGAAGGATGGCAGCTCGGCGGCGAGCAGTGAGCGTCAGAAGGCGCAGCAGCATTGGGAGGGCCAGGCAAGGAATTTCAAACACTGTGCCTACTTGTTAAAGATTCTAGTGGACGCCATGTAAGAACGAAGGTGCATTATAGGCAGAAAATGGCAAGTCCAAGACAGAACCAAATTACAGACATATAAATTGAAATGAATACTTTTAATGGCTCATTCATAGGATGAACATGTCTGTGGAAAAAGATCTGAGATTCAGCATATACCAAGAGAAAAATCCAAATGGAAAAGCACAAAGGAAAAATGCTTAAATAATCTAATAAAATATCCAGGACCTACTGGATTTCTGCAAAATATTACATATAATAGGAATATGAGGAAAAAGAAGAAACATTTTAAGCAACAATGACTAAGTATTTCTCCAAAATTAATACTAGATACAGTGCTACATGCATCAGCTCATGTTCTCTTGCCAGCAGCAGAATTCCTTGGGCTCGGCTCTGTGAGGAAGCGAGGGGAATTCTGTGTCACAGCTCCGCGGAAGCAAGGTCCAGGGGTGCATCTGGTGATGCCCATCATACTGTCTTGTTGACAAAGTAACAAGGGCATCAGGGCACCACACAGCAAGATATTGGGAACAGTGCAGGTGTGTGTGTGTGTGTGTGTGTGTGTGTGAGAGAGAGAGAGAGAGAGAGAGAGAGAGTTTCTGTCGGCCTAACCTTTCAACCTAGATGCAGCTTCTTGGCCCAGTGGGGACTTCAGTTTGTGGGGCACGGTGACCTGAGACTGCCAGAGGGCACGGGCTCAGGGCAGCAGGCTAGCCCTCAAGTTGTCCAGGTGGAGAAGGGGCACAGCTCTCTGGTGGGCCTTGGCAATGAGAGAGTCACAGGTCTTAGGGCACTGGCGGTGGCCTGTCCTGCTGTCCACACAGCTCACTCCTGGGGCTGAAGGACCCAGAGGAGCACAGGGCAGCAAACTCCATTTCACGTTCCCACAGCTCTCTGCTTGAACTGACCAGGCAGATGTCTTTCCTTAAAAGCTACCCAGAGTGCATCTGGGGGCTTCACTGATGGTTTCCCTCTAAGCATCACAGGTGGAGTAAGTGTCCGCCCTCTCGATGCCCCCCAACAGGGAATGACTCCAACATGAATTCTGGAGTGGACAAGCCATATTCAAACTTACCACCAAAGTTGTGGAGGTTCAGAGAGCCCAAGTAGAATGAATGACCAAAAAAATTACATGTGGATGTGTCATTTTCCAATTACAGAAAATCAAAGATAAAGAAAAATCATGAAGGAAGGCAGAAAAAGGGAACTGGTATCATCTGGAAGACTCTGTTACCTATTTTCAAATGCTAGGAGGAAAGGGTTCAGTTGGAGACGATATCCAAACTTCTGAAAAACAAGGCAGGGAAAGGATTTGAAATAAATCAATGTGGACTTGAGACCATCTAGGGCACTCATCTGAGCAGCAGGGAATCACTCTTCACTGTGGAACCTGCCTTCTTGGGAGGACACTCTCTGGCTCTCTGTGAGGCCAAACGCATTGCAAACACCCAGCGAAGCAATTAGTCACACACAATGCGTGCCAACGTGCTCAGGCCTGGAAGGGGCTAAGATGGGTAACTTCCTTTCTTGGCACCGATGAGTCTGCCATCCCTAAACGCCTACTGAGCTCCACATCTCTAAATATGTGTGTTAAAAAAATATCAAGTTCCTGTCACCCAAAGCATCAGAATAGGCAACATGTTGGTGTCTTGTAGACCTGGAAGGAAATGTTCTTCAGGAGAAACTCCTCTGGGCTGCTGAGAAAGCCTTCACTCACCAGAGTGAAGAGTGAGTTACTCCCAGAGAGGGCCTGAGAGGACACCAGCCTGGGAGGGGCGGGGGAGCTCAGAGCACGGGGAGGGGCGTGCAAAGGACGGAGGCAAGACGTGAGCCGCAGGCTTGTCTTCGGGAGTGAAATGCTGCATGTAGGAATGAGATGCTCACAGTACTGTCTTTAAAGTAACAAGTTCACATCTCACTCCATAAACTGTCGGCTGCTTGAGGATGGGCCTGTGGAGTGTCGCAGCCACCAGGAGGTCTGTGAGGCCTTATGATGAGCAAGAAGGCCCCGTGCGCCAGCATTTCTGGAGGAATCCAGCTCACAGCTTCTCCATACAAAACACAGTTTCTCAGAATAAATCAGAGACTTAACGGATGCCTCGTTAAGAACTTTATTCAAATTAGTCTTCCTAAGCATGAACATTAATTAACCAAAAATATTTTGGGAAAAAAGGAACTATGAAAAACGTATCTCATTCCCTCTTTGCAAAGCCAAGAAATACTTATTGGAAGGATGAAAATGAGACACCCTTAGTTAGATGTAAGTGCTAAATTACAGGATAGGAAGAAAAAATACTTTTGTTGTCAGCAAGCTTCAGCAGCTGGACAGAGATCCTCAATTCCTGCCGTAATTCTACATCTTAAAACCAACCACAGGATATACACACCAACTGGAATCTCTTTTACAAATAAGGACCCGAGGGGCTGGTGAGATGGCTCAGTGGTCTAGAGCACCTACTTAGAACAAGCTTAGCAGAGCACAGGGACCGCGGTTCAATCCCCCGGCGCCACATGCCAGCCAGCCCGCGCCCCCTGGTGGGCTGAGCTGGCCACACACAAATAAATAAATAAATTAATTAATTAAAAAAAAAGATAAAAAAAAATAAAGACACTTCAAAAAAACAAAACAAAACAAAAAAAAAAAAACAAATAAGGACCCGATTAATTATTGAAGTGTGATTTAAAGCATCTACTCAAATGAAATTTAAATGGCAGCCAAACCCTGAAAAAAAGGGAAAAATATATTTTGCTATATTAAGCACAGGTAAAAACTATTTCCTAAAGCTAGTATACTCATAAGTTCCTTTTTCAAAAAAATCTGTTTTTCCTATAAACTATCCAATCCCCATGATAATTAAAAATCCCTCTCTAATACCACTCAACTGCAGAAAGTTAGATGTACTCTAAATGACTTCATTAATTTCTCAGACACTCTTCCTAGAATTTTTTTCTTAATTAATACAAGTTTGAAGAGCACAGGACTAGTATAAAGGCTCTGCGGGCTTACTGTGATTTCTTCACTGAGAACGCTTCAACCAGGAATCCCCGCGAGCTCTTGCAGGTACACGCCATTGTCTGCTGAGCCTGCCCACAGATGGGACACGGCTGATTTATGAGGCCTTTACTGGCTCATTTGCTGTCTATTCTCAAGGGATTCTGCATCTTTCACTTTGCCTGGCCTTGAAAACATTCATACAAAATGAATTTAGACAAAGAATTAAAGATAATACCAATCAATTATATTCCTATTCCAAGAGACACGACACAAAGAAAATTATTCCCTACACGAGTCATTTTCAAAGGGTGCAAACATATAATTTGTAATTGGACATGCAAGTTTGAATTTAGAGCAACATATACTACAGAAGATTTTACTTCCTTAAGGGAAGCCACAGTATTTTCCCTTTGCCTCAAAAAAGATTGATAGCACAAAATCCTAGCCCTTCACTGAGCTGCACATTAAGAAGGGAGCGAAAGCGAACGCAGCACTGTGGAACTGACCTGCGTCAGCACGCTCGACCCCGGGCCCAGGGCTCAGTCCTTTCCTTCCGTGTTCAAGTGTGAGAGAGACTCAAAGAGCAGGGGATTCTTTCCCGCCTCATCTGAACAAACTGCATCAGTTTTTGAGCTTAGTTCACTGATTCCTGCTACAGGAATGGATAGCGCATGCTCTAGTAAGGGTAGAAAAATGTGTCTGCACATCAGATAATTATGCAGATTGCAAATAATCCAAAACAACTGCATTCTGTACGCAATCATTTATGTATCTTTTAAAGGGCCAAACATAGAAATAAAGAACAAATTAGTGCTTTCCAGGGCTTAAGCAAATGGGAACAGCACACAGGACCCCGTGACGTGGGGACCTTCTGAGCCCTGCCTGAGTCACCGTCAGCGTCCTCCGTGTGGCATGCCCCGGAGAAAGCAGCGATAGGGACAAGGAGACTCTCGCTGTTACTTACTGCATTTGCAACTGCATCTACAATATTTCAAAATAAAAAAATTAATTAAAAGTTGTATGACCAAAAAAGTGAGAAGGGAAATAAATATTCACAAGCAAAAAAGTAGGGAACACAGAACTAGCAGGCCTGCCCAGAGAAATGGTAAAAGAACTTCTTTAGATAAAAGAAATTTTATTGGCAAGATTGGATTTGCATAAATGAAAACACTGTAAAAAGAGTAACTCAAAAAATAAAATTTGAATTTATTATTTTCATACATATAAAATATAATGGCTTAAAGCAGTTAAAGAAATAATATACTGGGTGATTAGACATTAGTAGTATAAGGAATGGGAGGGATAAATGGAGAGTACTTTTTTTTTTTTTTTGCCTTTTTGAGACAGAGTCTCCTTGTGCTATGCAGTTTAGGCTGGCCTTGAGCTCACTGTGCAGCCCAGGCTGGTCTTGAACTCTCAATGATCCTCCTGCCTCAGCTGCCCAAGTGCTGGGATTACAGGAGTGCGCCACCACACCCGGCTGAGAATACTCTTCTTTTTAATTTGAATTTTTTTTTTTTTTTTTTTTTGTATTTGGTATAGGGTCTCACTATGCAGCTTGGAATAGTAGTGATCTTCCTGTTTTCAGCCTTCCCATGCCCAATGTCAGTAACCAGCTTAGCTTGCCCCAGGGGCAGGGCTGGCACCATATGTGGTGTCGGGAATTGAACCCCAGCTCCTGAACTTGCCTAAGCAGGCACTCAGTCCACTGAGCTATCTCGCCAGCCCCTGCGAATACTTTTAAAAGGTATTTTCACTACATGTTAAATGGTTTGATGTCATCTCGGAGTGAACTTAGTTTATTCAATAATATATTGTAACATAAAAACTGAAGTTACCACTTAAAATCTGAAAAAGCAAGGAGATTCTACATGCTAAGTGGTGGGAAGAAAAATAAAAGGCTACATTAAAACTAGGGAGGTAGGGCTGGGGAGGTAGCTCAGAGGTCTAAGTGCCTGCCTGGTAAGTGCAGGGACCTCCAGCTCGATCCCCAGCAGGAAGGTAGCTTAGCAATTCAAGTGCCTGCCTGGCAAGTGCAGGGACTTGGGTTCAATCCCTGGTGTCACATGCCTCACTGGCCCCACCCCCAGACATGCTGAGCCAGCCACCAAGACTGGGCATGGTGGCACATACCCGTAATCCCAGCGCTGGAGAAGCCAGAAACAGGAGGATCACTAGGAGTTTGATCTGCATAGTGAGACCCGGTGCCAACTACATAAAATTAAAAAAAACAAAACAGGTAGGGAGGTAGAAAAGAGGCAAATAAAATTAAAAAACCAATAAAAAGATAAAAACTGTTTAAATGGTGTTAGGTATTAAACTATATAAAATTACCTTAAATATTATCATCCTAAACACACCAGTTAAAAGGCAGATTGTCTGACTGTATTTGTAAAAACACTTAAGCTATAACAACATGTCTAGAAGACATCTCTAAATGCAGACTCAAACTGGATAAAAACGAAGGAACTGGGGTGGGGTGGGGTGCAATGGCTAAGGGAAAAATCTCCCCAAATCTGCCTCTGAATGAAAACATGAATAATATTGACATCAGTATCAGCAAAACATTAAAATCAAGATATTATGAACTCTTAAAATTAACCAGAGACTTGCCATAATCCAAGCAGGGTTTATTTTTTAAAAAATGGATGAATCTCGGGAACACAAGCAAACCACATAGTTTTTAAAATTGACAGATGCTCCTGCTCCGTTCTTAATCTATGTGCTGCCTTCAGAATGAGCAGTCCTGCAACTATGGCAACCGTGAGACCCAGCAGCAGCCTAGCAACAGCAGAGGGGCCCAGCGGGTGGAGGTCTCCAGAGAGTCGCCCCACCCGTCAATGGACTGGGATGCTCCATGTGGGGCTCGCAGAGATTTTTGCTTGAGTTTGCTCAGCCTAAAAAGACCTGGTCACAGTGTGTGTCCAAGACCCCTCGCAAGTCGACTTAGCACTTCTGCTTCTGGACTGTGATGTCAGTTGAAACCACGAGGTTAATGAATATCCTTGGAAGAACACCAGCAACGACAGCTCATCAAAGTCAAATCTGTAATGGCGAAAGGCCCAAGAGCAATTCTTGAAAACAGTGGGGAAAGCAAGTCTGTGTGTACACCTGCCATCCCATCCGAGCGAGGGCGCCAGGATGCGATGGGCGGCACGTTCCAAAGGCAGGAGGGCAAAATCTGCCAACCAGGAAATCTACACTCAGAAAAACAGTTTTCAAACATAAAGGAAAAGTAAAACATTCCTGTGTAGAGAGAATATGACACTAGCAAACCTTCCTACAGGAAATACTAAAGTTGCAATGAAAGGATGCCAGACAGTGAGTTCACATAAAGAAATGATAAAAAGTCAACCAGTGTAACAGAAGTAACTTGAATACCCTCTATTACTGAAACTGAACCCGTAATTTAAAAAGTCTTTGGAAAAAAATGCTCCATGACCTGATGAATTTAATAGAGCTGTCAAATATTAGCACCAATTCTAATACTATCTTTCAGAAATACATGGAGATAGGTATTCCATGAGGCTAATATTACTTAAATGTTAAGCCAAACTGAAAACAGAATAAAAATGGAAAATACACACTAATATTTTTCATGACTAGAGACATCACATGATTGGAGCAGCAAAATGATGAGGAAATGTGTGAAAAGAAACACAACGCAACAAAGTGGGTTTATTCAAGCAAAAGTTCGCCATTTCAAAACCAATTGAGATTAACTACTCTTCCTAATTGGCTAAACGAGGAAAAAAATACATTATCATAGTAATTAATTCAAAAATGCTTTTGACAAAAATTAATACTCGTTGGGGTTGGGGAGATGGCTCAGTAGGATAAGTGCTTGACTGGCAAACACAAGGATCTGAGTTCAATCCCAGGTTCCGCAAAAAAAAAAAAAAAAAAAATTAATACTAGTTGAATGTCACAAAAACTCTTACAAGACTAGGAACAGCAGAAGTCATCTGCAGTTTAATAAACAACATTTATAAAACTTTTAATCTACAACTTCACGATGAAACTATATTCTCTTACCAATGTCAGAAATAAGGCAAGAATATCTATTCTTTGTGTGTGTGTGTGTGTGTGTGTGTGTGTGTGTGTGTGGAACTGGGGATTGAACTCAAGCCCTCAGTAGAGCTATCTCCGGGGTCCCAAGAATTTCTATTCTTATAACTCTCGTTTAGCCTAGTATTTAAACATCTAGCCAGTGCAATCCGGCATGAAAAGGAAATCAAGGTCACAGGGATGGAGATGTCTCCTTAATTCTCTAAATGCAAAGTACCGAAGAACATATTATAAACCAATTCCTAGAAATAGTAAATGAATTCAGCAAGGTCATGAGATATAAGAGCAACAGAAACAACACAGCTGAATAGAGGAAGCAGTTTTTAGAGTTGTCCTGAGAGATTCAATTAAAACACAGCTAACTGGAAGAAGCTGGAGGAACATACACTCTGAAACTAAAATCAGTCTGACACAAGAGAATATTAGGTCAAGAAAAACATGAAGGGCTTAAAGAAAATGGCTAGGCAGCTCCCCTGGCTTCCAGGGGGTCACCAGATCAGGATGAATGCCTGTCATCCTTGGAATCAGAAGAAGAGGAAGAAGAGGAGGAAGAGGAATAACAAGAGAAGGAGGAAAAAGAACAAGAGGACAAGAAGGAGGAAGAGGAAGGAGGAGAAGAAAAAGAGTAGGAAGAGGAAGAAGAGGAGGAAGAAAAAGAGGAAGAACAAGAGGAGAAAAAGAAGAGGAGGATGAGAAAGAGGAATAGGAAGGAGGAGAAGAAAAAGAGTAGGAAGAGGAAGAAGAGGAGGAAGAGGAAGAGAAAGAGGAAGAAGAGGAAAAAGAAGAGGAACAAGAGGGCAAGGAAAGGAAAAAGAAGGAGAAGAGAAGGAAGAAGAAGAGGAAGAAGAGGAGGAGGAACAGAAAGAAGAGGAAGAAGATGAAGAAAAAGAAGAAAATGAGTATGAAGAAAAGGAAGAAGAGGAAGAAAAAAAGGAAAAGGAATATGAAGAAAAAGACCAAGAATAGGAGAGGGAAGAGCAGCAAGATGTGGAGGAAGAGGAAGGAGAAGAGGAAGAGGTGCAGGAAGAAGAAGAGGAAGAAGAAGAGAGAAGAAGAGGAAGAAGAGCATGAGGAAGAGCAAGAAGAAAAAGAAGAGGAGGAGTAAAAGGAATAGGAAGAAGAAGATGAAGAAGAAGAAGAGGAGGAAGAGGAAGAAGAAGAGGTGGAGGAAGAGGAAGGAGAAGAGGAAGAAAAGAAAAAGGAAGAAGAGGAAGGAGAAGAAGAACAGGAGAAAGAGGAAGAAAAGAAGAAGGAGGAGGAGAAGGAGGAGAAGAAGAATTAGGTTATACTTAAATAAAGTGGCTAAATAAAGCAATAAAAGACTTGGGATACAGGCCTGGCACCCCTTCTGCCTTCTTCCAAAGAGAAGACACCATACTCAGCATTAGTTCTGCCCACACACTGCTCCCTCCCTGATGACTGGATAGTTTTCCTCTTTTTCATTCCATTTTCTTTTCTTCCTGTTCCCTTTGTGCATCAGAGCACTAAGTGGAACCATCAGGAACAAGATTAAAGACTATATGGGTACATAATAAATAAAATAGCTAACCCTTTCTCTATCACCTGTGTATAGAGAGTTGTGGGGAATTAAACAGCCTTGCACCTCAAGACTGCGCCGCCTGGGCTGCAGAAAGGCACCCAGGGACTTTGGCACCCAAGGCCCCCTTCCTGCCCCAGAGGCAGGGGATGTTGGCAGGGGAACTCATAAAGCAATAAATGGGAAGGAAAGGAGGGAGAACTGAGCGGCCTTGGACTGCAGCAGCAGGAGCAGGGACCAGACAGGAGCAGGGACCAGACCACATCACAGCACCCACTGCACCCTGCAATGATGACCTGGGAGGGAGGAGACTGCCAGGGGAAGAGAAGCAGAGAAGGCAGAGCAAGGACCAGGACAAGCCAGAGGGGCACATATTGGGGGCCGCCCTGTCTCTGCCTGAAAGCAGCACAGCAATGGGGAGAGAGACACTGCTAAGAGAAACAGGGCAAGGACTGGGAGGCCACTAAGGAACGCAGAGAATGTACTGGCTGGGAACCTTGGCCCCAGGACCCCACATCTGGAGGCCACGATCAGCCTCACTTATAGCAAGACCTGTAGTTCAGGCTTGGTAGTGGTATTGAATGAATAGCTTTGCACTCTCATGGACACGAGAGGAATTCTTTTATTTTTTACTTTATTTTATTCTTCTTTCTTTGCTGGTTTGTTTCCTGTTCCTTTCCGTTTCTTGTCCTTAACCTATATTTTTGTACTAATCCATTCATCTTCTTTCCCCCTTTCCTTAATTTACCTCTCCAGACATCATAAAATGTTCATTAACATGAATAGTTTCTCTAATTTTTCTGATCAACTTCAATAATGCTTTGCTTACACCTTCATTCATTCTCTTCTGCCCTCGTCTCTAGTTTCCTGAAGCTTGGAGATCATCCCTGGTCCTCCAGCCTGCCTCTCCTTTATTTCTTTTCCATTATCTCTATTCTGTCATCTATGCTTCATGATTGTCTCCACAGACGATAAAGCCACTCTACCAAGGGAAACACTTTCCAGACAAGCTCCCAATTCATGATCAGTTCTGTTACGTAACTGCGGATTTTGCTCCTAAGGTTAAAGTTACAAAATCAATAGTTAATAGTTTTTCAGTTTCTAAGCTGTGCTTGGTATCCTTGCTACTGATAAATGCACCACTTTAGCTAGACCACCATATCAGTTCTAATCTGTCGCTCTCCCTTCTGTAAAAATACTGCGCAGTTCTGAGGTGATGACTCCACCACACCCCAGCATCAAGGGACTGAGCTAAGGAGATACCGCATCTCAGTCTTAATCGATTGGGAAGGTTCGGAACAGGCACAGATACAAGTCAAGAACCTCCTACACAAGAAGACCTCCTTGAAGAACAAACTTTGCTCGCAGAGACCTTGATACTAGAGATAAAGCTCCCTACTGCAAAAATTTACAAGGATCAACACACTAAACAAAATAAATATTTTTGAATTAGAAAATGACAAGATGCAGAAGCAAAATGCAACCTCAGACCTCTAGTCCACCCAGAAAAAATGCAGGAAACCATGAGATAGAGGAAGATGGAAGATACACACTGGACGTTTCTGAAATTAAAAGAAATGAAGTAAAGAAACAAATCCATGAGGATATAGAATGATTTTTTTTTTTTTTTTTTTTTTTTTTATATGAACCGGGGGGGCAGGGAAAGGAAGCTTGAGACTGCCCAAGGTTGAATGGCTTTCTATATTTGTTGTTGTTTTGGCATGTTCTTCCTAAGTCTAGGAATTTAAGATAATAAATTAGCCTCTTGTCACACAGGGCCATAGTCTTACTTCTAGGAT
>NW_004524775.1:2009396-2022509 GCF_000260255.1 Octodon degus | reverse complement strand
ATTGAACTCAGGCCCTTTCGCTTGCCAGGGAAGTGGTATTCTACTGAGCCATCTCCTCGGCAAGGATATAGAAGAAATCACAAAAGAAATAATCCCACAGGTAACAAATGTCAACATTCATAAAGGAATTGGTCAGCAAATCTGTGTAGAGAAAGATAAAAAGGATGATGACATAAAAATGATGGAAACCATCCAAGATCAATATAGGAAAGAAACAGAATGCATAAAACAGACTCAAATAGATATCCAGGAAATTAAAAATTCCACTGAAACCTGGTAAAATCACTGGAGCAAAACTGAAGACACAAATTCTGACCTTGAAGACAGGATTATGGCTAGTGATCATGAATGAAAAGATCTCTTGAAAATAACAAAACAACAGAAGATAACAACTCAACACCTGCAAAATGACAAAGAAAAATCATATAAGATTGGTGTCAATGAAGAAGGAGTAGTCAACATAAATGACATCAAAATACTATTTGCAAAATTGATAGCAGAAAAATTCACACTTGAGAAAAGAATCTGTCATACAGAGAAGCAAGGTATACATAACTCTAATTAGTCATAAACAACATGAATCTGCATGCAGACATATAATATTCAAGATCCCAGATATTCAGGATAAGAACAGAATATTAAAAACTGTTAGAGAAACAAAACAGATCACTTATAAAGAAGAGCCCATCAGAATCACAGCAGACTTCTCAAAACAAAACCTGAAGTCAAGAAGAGCTTGGAGTGAAGTATTTCAAGTCCTGAAAGATAACAATTTCCAACCCAGATTGCCATACCATCCAAAACTGTTTTCAAAATTAATGGTGAAATAAGCTATTCTTGTAACAAAGAACCACTGAAGAAATTCATGGCCACCAAACTAATACTACACTGGGTACTGAAAGATACTCTAGATGAGATAAAACTGCCCACAAATCCAAGAACAACAACAGAAAGAACCACCAAGCAGGAAAAGCAATTAAACAAAGGGGAAAAGGAGGGAAGCAACAGCAGGAAAGTAGCATGATAAAGCTAAGCTAATACATATCAGTTATAAGAATCAATGTAAGTAGCTTCACTTCTTCAATCAAAAGAAACATGAATCAAGGAACAAGATCAAAACAAAAAAAGAAAGAGGAGGAGAAGGAGGAGAAGGAAGAGGAGGAGAAGGAAGAGGAGGAGGAGGAGGAGGAGGAGGAGGAGAAATAATAATAATAATAAGACCCGAAGACCCAACAATATTCTATATAATAAATACATTTCACTCAAATAGAAACTCATAGATGAGAGTCAAAGAATGGAAACCAATACTATATGGAATAGGAACACAGAATAAAGAAGGGGTAGCTATTCTGTTTGCAGAGAATGTGAACTTAAGAATGATCAAAAGAGACAAAGAAGGTCATTACATACTTATTAGGGGAAACTTTGACAGGAAGAAAGAAAAATCATAAATCTGTATACACCAAATATGGGAGTCCAAACTATATAAGACAAATGTTAATAGAGATTAAAAATCAAATGAGTGCTAATATAATTGTAATATAGGACCTGAATACCCACTGTCACAAATAGATATATCAACCAGAAAAAGAAGAAATATCAGAACTGAACCAGAACTGTGGAAAATATGGACATAGTAAATGTTCGTAGAGTATTCCAGCTAAGAACATCAGAATACACATTCTTCTCAACTGCATATGAGACATTCTCTAAAATAGACCCAGTACTAGCCCAAAGAACATACCTAAGTAAATGCAAAAGAACGGAAATTATCCTATGTATATTATTGGACCAAAGCACAATGAAATTGGAAATTAATGACAAGAGAAACCACAAAAACTCCGTTAATATAAGGAAGTTAAATACCACCCTCCTGAAAACCAGTGAGTCACAGATGAAATTAAAAAATTAAATAATATTTAAAATGGAACAAAAACCAGATGGAACTTATTGGAACCTGTGGGACACAATGAGAGGCATCCTAGGAGGAAAAATGATAACAGGAATTCTCACATCAGGAAAACAGAAGGAGCATAAATAAACAATCTAATATTTTATCTCAAGCTTCTAGGAAAACAAAAGCAAGTCAAGCCCACAGCCCAAAGAAGGGGAGAAACTATAAAGATTAGAGCATAAATTAAGGCAATTGAGCCTAACAAAACAATATGAAGAACTAATGAATGGAAGACTTGATTCTTTGAGAGAATGAACAAAATTGATAAACCCTAAGCCAATCTTATCAAAAAAAGGAAAGAAAAAACTCATTCATGCAGTGAGGAATGAAAAGGATACTAATATGATGCAAATAACTGGAATCTTTTTAACATTGCTGGTGGGAACCTAATAATCTAGAAAGTATAAAACGGTATAATCTAGAAACTTTTCAACAAATGATACCAGGATGACAGAATAATCACATGTAAAGAAAAAGAGAGGGAGGGTGAAAGGGAAAGGGGGAAATGGGAAAAGGTCAAGGAAAGAGAAGGAGAGGGGAAGGAAGAGAAGGGAAGGGGAGGAGAGGACAGAAAAGGAAAGGAAAGGAAATAAAAAGAAAGGTTAGGTCTTCATTTTATGTCATATACACAAACTAGCTTAGTATGAGTCGGATCACTAAAGCTGTAAAACTCTTGCAATAGATGATAGGAGAAAATATATTCTTAGATTTGGCAGAAATTGTCAGATCATCAAAAGCATGAGATTTTAGTATGTATATGATCAAACTGTATAGAAATATACAAACAAATGCACATAAAAATATAGGGATAAAAACAAGATAAAAACTGGCCTGGCTACCAGTATCATTCTATGGTCAATTTTCTAGTGTTTACATTTTACTATGATTATGTAATATGTTATCTATCAGGAAAACTGGGGAAAAGCTACATGGGATTTTATGTAAAATTTCTGAAACTAAAACTTTTAAAATATAATTTGTAAAAACTGGGGAGCAACCTGTACTCCTGGTTTCTATTACTAATTTCTGCCTGCCTCCCCAAGATGGATCTTCTTGGCCCCTTCCCCGGCCAGGAAGCGCGTCCAGCCCTCTGTGTTCGTGTCCTGTGTTTCCTCCCGGCCCATGGGCATTCTCAGTCAACTCTTCACTATTGCCTACTCCAGAAAGCGAGGAATTCTCCTCATCTCCCAGCTTTCAGGCTGGCAGTTGCTGAGGTCTCTAAAGTGACAAAGCAGTCTGATAAATTTTGGATGGTGAGATGCACAGCCTTGCTGAGAGATGAGGTTTCTTAATCCTGTCTCACACTTTCTGATATGGTTATATGACCCCTCACGCACCAAGGCTATCAGAAAAGATTAAAAATATCCACCCTGCCCTAAGAGAGAAGCTTTACTCACACAATATGGGAACCAGAAAACAGCAACCAAGTACTGTGCCATTTGCTTATGGCAAAAGAAGCTGTTGTTTGAAGAGTTTGATTGAAGAATTATTCACTCTCATTACACATAAAACTAAATATACTCGACTCACCCTTAGTAATCAATGTCAGTCAATTCAGATAAAAGCAAATAAGGAACAAGTTAGGAATTGCAGGGAATTTGGGATCTCCTCAAATCTTTGTGCAGAAACTTGATGATTTCATCTCCACGTGGGTCCTGCATGCACCATGTCATTAATTTATTACTGACAGCAATTCTGCATCTTGAGGGCTAGGGATGCTGCTCAGTGGTATTACACTGAGCAAGTGCCAAGCCTGGGGTTCAATCCCGAGTACTTACATCAGTCAATCAATCAAGCAAGCAATCAGTAAATAAAATAAAATATAAACTAAAATAAAAATCACTTTTAAAGAGTTTCATTTTGAAGGAAGACTTGTTTCAGAGCACTGCCGTATCCAAACATACCCAAGCTAAAGTGGCCCAGAAAGAGCACCAGCACAGGCAACGCCCCCGCTCCGCTCACCGTCACAGAGGCTGCATGGAGGGTGCATGCGTAGAAGGCAGCAGGAGACACAGAGCTGGCCGGAGCCTGGGTCATACCTGCCCAGTGTCTCGCTTGTTGACAGGACACTGAGTGTCACTACGCAGCCAAGATCCTTCCACCCCTGGAGGACAATGCTGCCACCCTCAGGCCACTGTTTCAGAAGGGAAGAAGATCCAACTGTACTAGCATGAAGTGGAGAGGGGTCCTCAGGAGATGACAGGTACAGCCCAGGCAAGGGCATATAACATCATCAAGGCAGCTAAGTCTGAGGACACACTGTTAAAAGTTGGGAAAAGTCACAAAATTATGGAACTTGCAGGCATAATACAGCAATACAGAACAAGGAAGCTGGGAATCAAATTAAAGGATGACTTGCCAGCTAATACAGCTTTTATATATGCTATCCGGGCTCAGGCTCAAGGTTCTGGCCAGAAGTCAATCAGTTGCCTTCCTAAGCAACTGCTAAACTAAGCGACTGCCTGACTAAGAACACTTCCATTACTGGATTGTCAAAACCCTTGCACCACAATGCACTCAACCCTGATTTCCCTGGAGCCAGGTGCCAGACAGCCTTGGACCACGTCTGTGCTCTGGTGCCTGAGAAATCATGCATGAGCCAACCCATAAAATCCTAACACCCGGATAATCCAATCCCTTTGTCCTTAAAATTCCAGCTTGCTGCAAATGTCCAGGGGCAATCCCTGGGTGGTCCATGCGGGAGAAGTCTGTCAGCACTAACTGGGAGCCACACAACTCTAACTCCAAGGGTCAAGGTTATTGAGAGAAGACCACTTCGTGTGGTGAAGTTGGGCAACTGTACAGCTAAGCTGCTGTAGGAATGTGACAGCAGCTGAGCTCCCAGAAGAGACTGATGGCCGCGGCTGCATCTGGGCTCAGCTGTGAGGTAAACGGCGGTGGAGTGCGGCAGGCCTGGTCAGGCCTCCTTGATCACTGGCCATTTCTTTTAGCCATTGCTTTTGCTTCTGTAGCTTTGCTCTGACCAACAGAAGTCGGCCCACAGGACAGAAACGATAAACAAGTGAAAACAGGGGTTTGCTCTGGGCTCTCAGGTGGACACCAGTTATACAGGGGACGCCAGAGATCAACCGCTCTGTGGCCAAGTACTCCACGTGCATCGTCAGCTCTGTGGGAGAGCCCATGCTGTCACCTGCTTCCTACGCCCACCACCAAAGGTCTCCTTTTCGGTGCTGCACAGCCAAGAAAGTGTGGAAGTAAAAGCCTCGGGTTTGGTAATCATCTGGAGGTCAGCGCAGAGTGTCCCTGCAGAGATGAGGAGCGGAGGAAGAGGAGGCGTTGGGGCAAGAGCAGACAAGGCTGGAGGCTCGCTGGCGGCCACGAGCGAGGCTGGGCCCACTGATTTGGAAGCAGCCACAGGATTTGTCCACATAGGATGAACAGAGCGACAGCTGAAATGCAGGTCTGGGTGGGGGCTGGCACACAGTGTACATTTACACAAAGGAAAGATGTGAGATGACTGCACATTCGCAAAGAGCTCCCCTACTGAGGCGGCAGAAGACTCACAAGAGGAAGCAAAAGAGGAAGCGCTTGCGAAGGGCCCAGGAGAGGCCACTACAGCAGCGGGAAGGGTGGGAAACGGAAAACGTGGTCTGAGAACCGAGGCAGGCATCCGCCGGAAGGAGGGATCAGACCTCGCCGGTTGTGCAATGGTTCTTTGGGAGGGTAGTCCACAAAATTTTCCACTGAAGAAAGTTCATTTAATTGTCTCAATAACTCAGCTTTTGTTTCTGAAAAGCTGTCTGGCTTATGAAATCATAAAATGTCTGCAGCTTTATCATAGGAAAGAAAACTTGGCGTCCCTCCTTGGTAGCCCCTCTCACTAACTAAAGCCTCGCTTCACCCAAACTCACCATCTCCCACTTGCAACATTTGAAACTACAGATATACCCTCATCACTCGACGTCTATAGTTTCCGTGACAGGGCGATGTGCATTCTATGGATTGGACAGATTTGTAATGTCCTGCATCCGCCACATACAGACTAGCTTCACTGCATTAAACCTCATCCTCAGGCTGGCGAGACAGCTCCGTGGACTAAGCACCTGCTCAGGCAAGCACAGGGACCGAGGTTTGATTCCCGGCACCACATGCCACGCCAACCCTGCCCCTGATGTGCTGAGCCAGCCACTGAGTCCTGGTGTGGTGGCTCATGCCTGTAATCCCAGCGCTGGGGAGGCTGCAAACAGCAGGATCACTACAAGTCCGAGCTGCATAGAGAGACCCTGTACCAAATACATAAATAAAAATAAAATAAAATTCCTCCTCTCCTCCTGACTCCTCCTAAGCACTAATACAATTTTGCCTTCTCTAAACTGTCAGAGTTGGAGTCAAACTTTATGCAGCTTTTGCCACTTGGCTTCTCAGTGTGTTTCTGTCATTTCTCCACGGCTTCCTGACTCTTGACAGTGCGCGTCTAAGGGCCGAGCATGAAGACATGCTACTTGCTCCGCTGTCTGGATCTATGAGTTTATTTTCCCATTTACTTACAGGAGAAACTCTGATTGCCTTCAAAATTTGGCAATTACCAATAAAGCTGCTATACACACCCTGTTCTGGTTTCTGTGCACACGTAAGTTCTGGATAAACTAAGGAGTATAAATGCCAGATCATGTTGTAAGAGTATGTTTAGTTTTGTTAGAAGCTGCCAGCTGCCTCCAGAGTGGGGTAGCACACTTCCGTTCCCGCCAGCGAGCCGCGAGTGCGCCAGCTGCCCCCTGGCCTCACTAACATGCGCTGTCATCAGTGTTCTAGATTCTGGCTGTTCGACAGACTGTGTACGGGAACACATAACTTAATAAGAAATATTGTCATGGCTGACACATTGTGTCAACTTGATAGCTCAGAAGCTCAGCTAAGATACTCGGCAGTTCTACATCCGAGGGTGTACAGGACATGCCCTAGGGAGGCTGTTTACACTTCAGGATGTTGTAATGGTGCATTCACTGTGTTAGACTGAGAAGTTGATTTAGTTATTTATTTCTTATTATTTATTTAGGTGGTACCAGGGATCCAACTCAGGACCTTGCACTTGCCAGGCAAGCACTTATTCCACTGAGCTATCTCCCCAGCCCTCTTTTTTTTTAAAAAAAAATTATTTAGTACAGGGTCTACAGGGTCTTACTACACAGATTGGACTTGCAGTGATTCTCCTGTTTTCAGCCTCCCAAGTGCTGGGATTACAAGCATGTGCCACCACACCCAGGCTCAATCCCTGGGGCCAGCATGGCACACCAGGGATCGAACCCCAGTCCCTGCGCTCTGCCTAAGCAGGCACTTTAGTCTGCTGAGCTATCTGACTGGCCCATATTGAGTTTAGAAGTTTAACTAAATGACTCAGCTGGGGGTGAGGGTCCCTACTTTATAAACATTTCATCCTGCATAAGAGGAGGGCACGGAGATGGTGTGAGTGCTACACCTGCCCAAGGGCAAGTAGCCTGCACTCAAATAAGGGAGCAAAAGAGGCGCGTCCCTCTCTCCTTGCTCTCTTCGGTTTTGCTGTTTCCCACCACCAGCTGCTGCGCTCTGTTGCACCTCTCTGCCTTGGAGTCAGCTGAAACCTCTGTAAGCTGTGAGCTACATAAACCTTCTGTCCTTAATCTTGAGCACTGGGGATCTTGTCACATCAAGAGATAAGTAACTAAGACAAATTTTTACTTTTAAGTAACTTTAGATTTATAGGAAAATTGTACAGATAATACAAAGATTCTGATCTAGTCATTGTTCTTCTTCCTCCCACTGTTAATTTTATATTACAATAGTACACTGAGAAGATTAAGAAGTTGCCTTGGTCCACTACTATTTGCTAATTCCAGATTTACCTGGTTTTCACCTACTGTCCCTTTTTGGTTCAAGAATACCGTCCATAATGCCGGTACATAATATCTCCTTAGCTTCCTGCAACTTGTAGCAACTTCTCTGTCTTTCTTTGCTGCATGGACCTTGAGTGTTTGGAAGATACTTAGAGGCATTTCATTAACTCTTCCTCAAGTGTAATTCTTAATGCTTACATTGGGGTAGTGATTTGAGGAGCACTACTACGGAAGTGTCCTAGGCATGTCAACACAGCAAAGCCTGTGCTCAGAACTTACCACTGGAGATGGAAAGTGAATCAACTCTGGCACACAAGTGGATCCTCAAGTTATTACTAGCCTCTCATGTGAACAACTCAGGTGATGGCTGCAATTTTAGGTTTAACTAACTACTAAAGTCTTGAGCTACACCCCAAATGCTGGCCACTTATGGGATTGTAAACCAACACTCGTGATGCCAAAGAAGGTGCACATAAGCATCGGTTGGAGATCAGATGAACGTGCGTGCGATGGTAGGCAGCGTTTTACGTGACCGCGGTGATCACTGGTCCTAAGCTGGCCCCACACGAGCTAGAAGAGAAACTAAGGAAGAAAAGGAAGGCAAGGAAAGCATCACAGTAGAAGCGAACAGCGTTAAGGACCAGACCGAAACGGACAACCTTACAGCAGCTTTTAGTTCTGAACAGGTTGAGACCTAGTGAGCCAGAAGCAGGTCCCAGGGGCTACAGGCTCTCGCAAGGATAGACAGAACACCAGAGATCTGGATTCCTGATACACTTATGGAAGGGACTCTCGTGCAGAGCAGTAACCACCTTGCGTTCCACCCTCCCTTCCTGTAGACACCGACGTCAATTTGAATGGTGAGTACAGCATGAAATTGTTTCCCGTAAACTAGGCACATTTTATAACTTTTTGGTGGTTACT
Source organism: Octodon degus (assembly GCF_000260255.1). Classification (NCBI taxonomy): domain Eukaryota; kingdom Metazoa; phylum Chordata; class Mammalia; order Rodentia; family Octodontidae; genus Octodon; species Octodon degus. The sequence goes on along the minus strand of NW_004524775.1, from coordinate 2,013,800 downwards.
CTAGGAAAATTCTTGGTGTTTCTGGTAAATCTTGCATATTATGCAACCCTTTTTATTATGAAGAGGTTAGTTAAGTGGGGCTCTGGAAGGTTTGGAATGCATTATGGGTATTTCCACTATTTCTTATAGGAAAAATAGTTTTGACTTACAATCAGTTTGAGTTACAAACAGCCTTCACAAACAAATTGGGTTTGTAAGTCCAGGGTCCACTGTAATGTTTGTTTGGTTTCCCCAAGGTAGTTTTTTTATTTCCACTTGGTCCTATTACATTTTTTTGGAAGAAAATCATTATGTTCAGCCTGCACTCAGGTGGGGTTGGTGTGTCCAGGGCAGAATGGTAGTGTTTAGATGTGAGATGTCACTGCAAAACCTTATGCATTAGAAGGCAGGGCTCCCAGAAGGCGATCGAACAGCGGGGGAGGGGCCTGGCTGGAGGTGCCACTGGGAGCGTGCCCGGGAGAGGCCATCTCGTTGCCTGGATCCTCCTCCTCTCTCTGGCTCCTGGCCACCATGGCAGGAACAGCCTTCCTCTTCCGAGCTCCTCCAGTGCCTTCCTACTTACAGCCAGGGTTCTGAGGCTAAACATATGCGCCGGAATAAACCTCATGCCTCTAGCTTTTGGACGCCATGCCTCGAGTTCCAGCAAGGAGAAAGCAGGCTGAGACAGATGGGAGGATCAAGGTCTTCCTCTTGGCGAGGACATCCACCTGAGCTACTGTGAATTCATCTGTATGGAAGAATCGCTTCCTTCCGCATTTGCTTAAGAATTCAATCATTTACGTCAGTAGGCACTAATGTATATTCTATTATTTGGACACAACATCAAGAAGTTCTATGACTTATTGGGAACAACCCACTCCGGCTCCCCTCTTGTCCCTCTCTTGGACAGGAGCTTTCTTTCCCTCAAATAAATATATTCTGTTCAAAAAAAAGTTGTCTGATTAACTTTGCTGTTTAAGCTAATCAGTCATCTGGCGCTTTGCAGCCCGCTTGTACAGCCCTCGAGGTGCTCCAAGCATTGACGTTACGGGGATGCTTTTTATTTTTGGTTATGGCAAGAGTTCCAGGATGTTCTGTTTTCCCTGCCCAATCCTAGAATCCGTGTTTCTCAAAGGAATCCTGTATGTTTAGTTAGAAAATTAAGTTTAGAGAACAAGATCACGGCGCTGGCCGCGCTCTTTGCTGCTGGCGTGCGCCTGCCTCCAGGAACTCCTGGCAGGAGCGACGCGTCCATGAAGGTCAGCGTCCATTTATCCACACATGCGTGCTGTATGCCACAAAGCTGTGTGATTAGAATGAAGATGCTAAATATACGAAATGTTAAAAATCATACACCAAGGCCAGTCAGATAGCTCAGCGGATTACAGCACCTGTTTAGGCAGACGCAGGGGCCTCGGGCTCCATCTCCAGAGTGCCATGCTGGCCTGCTGGGGGCGTGCTGGACAGGGACTGAGCATGCGTGTGGTGGCGCGCCTGTAATCCCAGTACTTGGGAGGTTGGAAATGGGAGGATCACTAGGAGTCTGATCTGTGCAATGAGACCCTGTACACCCTGCACTAAATACATTTAAAAATAATTATACACCATACATGTGCTCTAAATAAAACTGAACATGGTCCATTCCCTTATAAATTAGCGTTATGTTGCCATCACTCCTTTGGCAGTTCAAGGAGTACTACAACAATCATACAAATGCAGCCTTGGGTACATAAATGAAGGATTTTTCTAAGAGCAGAGTTGATTGGTCACAGGGGACATACATCATCAGTTTACTAATTACTTAGTAAGCTGTGTGGAAGTTCTCGATATTGCATATTTTAACAAAACTTTACCCTGAGACATATGTGGTCAGTCTAATAAGCATGCCATACTGTCTTAAGGTACAGTTACATTTCTTTTTAGGGTAACAGGTGCAGCTAGGTGACTTGTCATTACCTAACGGCTCCAGAGTTCATGATGTAGATATATTTCCATATAGATGCTAATATTCTCGTTTTAATTCATATTTAGTGTCTTTATCAACCTGGAATTGATTTCTAGGCAATGTGCATAGTTATTTTAGGTTTTACTTGGAAAAGTGTCTCACTTTTTTTTCCCTGTATTTAGGACAGGGTCGACAGGGCCTACAGGGTGTCACTACATAGATCATAGCGATCCTCCTGTTTTCAGCCGCCAAAGCGCTGGGATTACAGGTGCGCGCCACCACACCCAGCCTCAATTGCTGTCTCAGCATGCCCTGGGGGCAGGGCCAGCACCACAAGCCGGGGATTGAACCCCAGCTGCTGCGCTCTGCCTAAGCAGGCACGTTAGTCCGCTGAGCTATCAGGCCGGCCCCAAAATGTCTTACTTTCATGGCACTAATAACCCATATTGCCAGCACTCCTCAATGCAGGGTTTGCAAACAGATTCCCACAGAGACGAAAACCTGTCTCAGGCCTTTCTCTCACACGGTCCAAATATCACACTTGTTCCTTCCCTCCACACGTCTCTGCTCTTTGGTTCTGTTTCCATATGGATGATCCTCCTGGTTTCTGAGGGCACTTCCAGGGTCATGGGTAGTGGGATGAAGGTAGGGCAGGAACCATTCCATTTACACGAAGAGTGTGTGTCCCTCACGTAACACGCCGAGGCAAGCCCGAGACAGTTTCTCAACAGGGAAGATTTTGCACATCAAAAGAAATTATCAACAAAGTGAAAAGACAACCCACAAATTTGGAAAAAATGTTTAACTAATAAGCACTCAGACAAAGGTCTTCTTTCTAGAATTTATAAAGAACTGAAAAACATTAGGACCCCAAAATTTAAAGACCCAATCCAGAAATGTGCATCCGAGATGAACACATACTTCTCAGAGGCCAAAATTATAGAAGCGAATAAATACATGAAAAAAAGCTCCACATCACTAGCCATCCGTGAAATGCAAACTAAAACAACACTGAGATACCATCTCACCCCATAAAGAATGTCTGTCATAAAGAAATCAACCAACAGCAAATGTTGGAGCGGCTGTGGGGAAAAGGGAACCCTTCTCTACAGCCGGTGGGAATGTAGACTGGTGCAACCATTATGGAAATCAGTGTGAAGACTCCTTAAAAAACTAGGACTGGAAGCCTCATTCAAGCCAGCTATCCCCTTTCTGGGAATTTTCCTAGAGTAACTGAAAACATTGTATCATAGTGATATATGTGTACCTGTGTTTATAGCAGCGTAATTTGTGATAGCCAAATCTTGGAAACAACCAAGATGCCCATCACCTGAGGAATGGATGAAAAAATGTGGTGTTTTTTATACAATGAAGTGCTACTCAGCTATAAATAAAGATAAACTCGAAGCCTTCATATTTAAGTGGATGCCACTTGAAGATATACTTATAAGTGAAATAAACCAGACCCACACGTGTAAATATTGTATAGTCTCCTTAGTGTAAGAACTCAGAAGAAGAAATAAAAATAGAAAGATATAACACAATTAAAAGGAAACTGAGAACTTAAGGATTACAGGGCAAGGAGAAAAGCTAGGAGACATGACAGGGGCAAAGCCATACATTTATATGCACAAGACGGTTAAAGCAATAAGCAGGTTTTTGAAACTGACAGTTAATTAGTAGGATTCTCACTCTGACTAACTTCATGCTGATACCCGTGAACTAAACTGATACCCATATGTGTAATACTAGGGCCATGTTTGGGATGCCTGTCATTTTGGTCTTCTATGTGTACTGCTTCTATATGTACTGCTTCTAATGTCACATCAATTACTGCTATACTCTCTCTCTCTCTCTCTCTCTCAAGTAAATGTTTGTTTTTTAAAAAAGGGTAACAAATGAAAACAAAAGACAAGGAAAAAATGTCACAGGACTGTCCTGCTACGTTGTATATGATTAGATTTCTAAATTTCTGTGTAAAATATGTAATTGTTTATTCCTAATTTTTAAAAACATTTATTATTTATTTTCTTCACATTCTGTAAAGATTTAAAGTTTAACATATCAATACTTGATGGAAAATACCTATTCCATACTATGTCTAAGATGTTTGATATTCAGACAGATAGTGAGGATAAGCTCACCTGCCTATGTTATAGGGTAATAATATCATTAAGCTTCTCTTCTGGGGGGTTAACAACTTAAGTTTGCAGACCAAAAATTAATAAAAAAAATGATTGCAAGGACAGCCAACATTTTGGCCCTAGCCATTCCAGGTCTGTGAGGACTCAGGACATAAGAGAACCTGTATTGTAACATCCTGTAACTCAGTGATGTCCCAAATTTTCTGATCAAGGAGATTATGGGGCCACAGAGGAAAGTGATCGATAATGTAGAATGTGCTTAGGGAGAGTCACACAGAGAGAAAACATTTTCTCAGGCTTTCACAGAGAGCAAATTCATCAAGCAATGGCCGTGAC
>NW_004524775.1:1981799-1987941 GCF_000260255.1 Octodon degus | reverse complement strand
GCTTATATTTTGCAAAGACTCGGCATCTGCAGCTCAGGCTCTAGCATTCTGCCCTCAGAAGCGCTCATCTGACCACGCTTAGGACCTGGAGGGAGGCAGCAACTGGCATCCACAGGATGAAGGGCCTCCGACGATGGGCCGCGCGGTTCCCGAGCTCACGGGGCTGGTGCGTGGGGCAGCAGGCCCCTGAGGACTGATGCGGAGCAAGCTCGTCCTCGTGCTACAGCAGCCTCTGGTGGAGAATGCTCACTCGGGTCACCTCCCAGGAGCGGCTGTCACCCGTCAGCTCCCTCTTCTCCCCAGCAGCGAGAGCTCTCTGTTTCACAGCAATGGTGAGACTTGGCAGAGCAGGAGGAATTCTGAAGATAAATAACGCTTGGGCTTCGCAGGGGCTGAGGAGCGGTGCCAACCTGAAGGGTCTGAGCTTTGCACTCTCTTACAGAAGTGAGGTCTCCAAAAACCCGAGAACAATCATGGGAAGAGAGAAAAAGCAAACAAAGCTTTCACTGCCCTTTGGATGCGGGACTTTTCCTGGGCTGTGCCTTGGAAAGGAAAGGAAGACCCAGCCGGGCCCCTGGCCGTCAGCCCGCAGCTGAGCTGGGCAGCGCCGAGACCAGAGCCGCCTTCTCTCCACACACCCAGAGCCCGTCTCTGCACCCTGCGCTGAGGCACAACATGCCGGCCCCCAGGGACAGCAGCTAGCCGCGGTTGGGGAAGGCGGCCGTCCTCCCGCAGACATCACCTCCTGGTCCTCTGGGCTCGCCAGGCCGGAGAGCACTGCGAAGGTGCTTTGGGAGCAGCACCAGGTCTGTACATCCTCAACTGACTATGAAGAATCAGTGTTGCACAGTTATAAACTGATTTAAAATTCTGGATTTGTCTCTCCTCCATGGGTTAGTTCTAAAAACAAAATCAAGAGTTTTCTTAAAACAAAGCAAAACATAACTTAAAACAAAAAAAATATGAATGGAAGGTAAGAAGGAGAAAGGAATTATCAATATAGAAAAAGATAAATACTACTATTTCAGCAATGCATAAGGATGGCAACATTTCAGTTATTTTGATATTTATTTATTTATTTATTTATTTGCTGTGGCACTAGGGACTGAACTAGGGACCCTGCCCTTGCCAGGCAGATGCTTATGCCGCTGGGTTATCTCCCTGGCCCTTGATAGTATTTTACGGTACAGAGAGTAATTTGAAAGTTTCAAAGACAACTGCAAAGTAGTTTATAAAATCCTGACCAGGTAAATACAAATGTGAGTATCTAGTTAAAAGTCTTAAATTCTGAAATCCCCAAATAAACATTTATTACCATAGTTTAGGTTAAGGAAGAAGGCCGCGCGAGAATACTTCCAAATGGATGATGCGTGCGACGGTGTGCCAACTTAGTGTCCCGAGAGCCTTCGGGAGAAGGAGAAGCCAGCATGAAGCCTCAACTCCTGCTTTTATGCAGGGAGCGGGGATGCTGGGAGCAGCAGCACACACTGGGGATCGGCGGCCGGCCGGGAGGCTGAAGCAGGAGGATCAGCAGCCAAGGCCCGTCAGGGCCTGCCTGCGGCTTGGGGCGGCCTGCTCTCTCAAAATGGAAAGCGTGAAAGCCTGGAAGCAGCTCAGCAGAGAGGTCTCGTGTGCAATCCCAAGAGCCCAAGCAAGAGAAGAAAGAGGAAAAACACCATCTGAGAAACTGGGATGCAGGCATCAGCTCAAAAAAAACCTTGTTAACAAAATACGATTGAAGTGTTACATGTATCCTTGGAACTGTAAGATAAATAAACAAGAAATGGGCAACGGTTTTCCTTGCCTCCGGGAGCACCATGCGTATGTGCACAGTGTTCCGGTGTACACGGCACACACAAAGCTTACCAGGCTATCCAGAGGGGCTCTGGCATCTGTTTTGCCAGAGAGCAAGCCAGGGCGGCTGCTCGCTACAAAGAGCTCTGACTCACTTCCGACTCGCCTTCTCCGGGCGAAGAGCCGGGTCTGCCGTCATCAGCCAGCGGAAATAACTCTGATAGTCTTGAGGCAGAAAACAGAAGGCATTTTAGGAGAATGGACCGAATGGCCAGAGCCAGCCCATCGAGTGGGGAGTTCAGAGGAACACTTCACATCGAGCTGACAATAAAGCGTCCTCCTCCTCTGGTCCTGAGGTCAAGTACCAGAGTCAATGTTCAGGAAAGTACTTCCCTGCAAGGGTTTTTACAAATGTCAAAGCTTAAGCTTGTGTCTTTTGATATATTAATTGAAAACGCACTGTGGTTTGAACAAAGGTTACTAGGTATATCCAGAGAGACTGGAGGAATTACAAAGAAACCGTTGCTATGTAATTAAATAAGGGCCCTGAATACTGATTAAGCAGAGATTGGAAGCCACTACCCGGCACGGGCAGCAGGGCGAGGCCAGCGCGGCGGCAGCAGCATGCCTTGGTCCGCAGCAACCGAAGGCCCGCAGCAACAGAAGGCCCGCGGCTCTCCCGGGTGTCTGGGCATGCTGTTGACGCTTGTTCCCCTCGAGATTTAGCTTAGCCATGTCCGTCTTGTGCCCGAGCTCCTCGCAAGCCTTTCTAAGTGGACTCAGCGGAAGTGCTCCACAGGACGCCCACTGTTCCTAACTCGGCTTCCTGCAATTTCGCGTGATAAATAATCAAGTGCAGTAACACGGAGGCTATGCCATTCGCTTAGCTCTTGAGCTCGTTCTCTGACATCCAATAGTTGTGTAAATGGGAGGAAAGGCCGTCCTAGTATGTTTTAAAATAAGGCCAAATTCATCAGCTGCAATCTGAAGGTGGGAAGGCCCAGCTCCTGACACCCACCCACTGCCGCAGTCCCAACCCCAGACCCAGCTCGGGGTGGACATTGCAGCTCTGCCCTGCTCTTGGGTGAGCAGACAGCCTCGCCTGACCCGCCTTTCCACTTCCCTCCGCCTGTGCAGGTGGGGTCACTACCAGGGTTCCTGCTCTGGAAACTCAGCAAACCAGCAAGCCCGGGCTGGCCACCAGCAAACCCTTTCCTGTGCGGCAGCACTGCCTCCTTCCACAGTGTCTTTCATGGGGCCTCCAGGCCTGGGCAGTGTCACTTCCCCTTCCCAGACTAAATTCTGAAGCTTTGTCTTACCCACTTTTGCCAGACTGCGATAGCGGGAAATCAAGCTGTGTATGCCTGGCAGCGCTAATTCTTCTTTAAAAAAATCAGCATCTATCTGTCTATGCATCTACCTCCTTCCGTGTTTATTTTCAACTATAATATGCATTCAAATACCCCCACATATTCAAGATGGCAGTTACCCAATAAATACACATTAAAATGTTACATACCATATAAAAATAAATCAATTTATTCAGTATAGTTTGAGGGGGCAATAAAATAATTTCCATTTCTTCAACTCCAGCCTCTAGAAAATATAATATGTCTTGGAACATCATCTAAATTGAAAATTTCTAAGACACAGAGAGAAGGGGAAGAGACGGAGCAGTGCAGGGGTGACGAGGGAGTGGCGAGGGGCTCCGTGCCTGGACCAGCTCACCGTGCTGAATGCAGGCATTAATGCAGACACGTTCTCATTTTTTAAAAATAATGCAAGCACCTGCACCCTACATTTCAAGCCCTCTGTGTGCGTGCTCTTGCCTCCCTGCACCGCTGTGCTTACAATGGTCAGTCCCAAGCGCGTCCGTAAGTGCTCCGGCTGGAGCTTACGAACGCCGCAGACAGAAAGGCTTTGAGCTGCACTCACAGGACACACACCAGCCAAGTGCTCAGGCTGGGGCTTGTCCCAGGCTGCCGCGCTGGAAGCACGTCCTCCATGAGGGGCTGCAGGGGACGCACGGGACACGGAAGTCAGGGCAGGCGCTGCCCTCAAGGGCGCAGAGCAGGTCTCAGGGGACCCCAGTAAATTCTCACAAAAGAAGTGCTATATCTGAGAGCACACAAGCAAAGCCAAGCACCGTTAACGGGCTGCTTTTTTTCCACAAAGGGCCTCTGAACGTACGCTGGAGAGAGGACAGCCTCTTTAAGAAATGATGCTGGAGAAGCGGGTTATTCATGTGCAGAAGAATGAAACTCGACCCACATCTCCATTCTGTGCTCCAGTCAAATAAAACCGAATCAAAGACTGCAGTATAAGCACAGAAACAGTGAAACTGCTGGAAGATAACATACGGAAACACCTGAAGCTCCGGGCACGGCACTGTCATCCTGAACGGAACTTTAGCACAACAAGTAATACTCAGAATCTAACTTGAGAGCTTCTGCATAGCAAAGGAAACAAGCCAAGCAGTGAAGAGACGACTTACAGAATGGGAAAAAGTCTACCGTTCTTCTGGTAGGGGAGTAATATCCAGCATATACGAAGAACTCAAGCAAAGTAACCCAATTATAAGTGGGAAGTAAACTCTCTCAAAGTGGGAAGCGCAGTAAGTACATGAAAAAAAAAACCCACTCATTATCTTTAGCCATTAGTGAAATAGAAATCAAAACAACACTGAGAATCTACCTTATTCAAGTCAAATTCCATTATTCAAAAATCAAAACCAAATTCTGACAAGGATGTAAGTAAAAGAGAAAACACTTTTGCATTGATGATGGGAACATAAATTAGTATGACCACTATAAGAAGCAGTATAGAGATTCCTCAGGGCTGGGGAGAGGGCTCGGCAGACATAAGTGCCTGCCTGGCAAGCACGAGATCCTGAGTTCGATCCCCAACACAAAAAATACATACATACATACATACATACATACATACATACATTATGTGAGAGTTCTCAAAGTGCTTAAAATAGAAATCCAACTTGACTCAGCTGTCCCTCTCTGGAGTCTATTCTCAAAAGAATTAAAAATGTCACATGAAAATGGGGAAGGCGTGAAGGGTTGAAGGAAGGAAATGAGATAAGAAGATGTATGGTGGATACGTACAAACACCCATCAGTACGTACGGCAAGCATGCACTAACACATGAAAGCTGACACAATATATACAAGATGATACACGCGTGCTTATTTTTATAGCAGCGCAACGTCCAGCAGCCAGGCCCTGGAAACGCGTGAGCGGACAAGAAGCTGGGAAGAACTTTATCCCGCCATAAGGAATGCAATCACGTCATCTGCAGGAAAGGGACGGCTCCTGAGACTGTGACATGCAGTTAGGTCAGTCAGACAGAGAGAGCCCTGTGTGTTCTTCTAGGACAAGCCAAAGTAAATAAAGAATAAGACGAAGGAGAGATGGCGTGGAATTGCAAGTGGACGTTTTCAGGATCAGAAAGAGAATTAGTGCAAGGAGTGGGAAGGTAAGGTGGAGGAGGCCATGGCACAGAAGCTGCGACGTGTAGCTGTCAGCTGCCCCAGTGACTGTAACTTTCATGTGTTGTGAATGTACACGGATGTAAAGAAAGGGGCAGAGCAGAAGGGGAGTCTGACTCTTGAAGCCAGCATCGTGGTCTGGCTTCCTGTCTTGTCCTGCGACAGTCCCTTCTTCCATTCTGATGCTATTTGCAAAAAGACTCCCTTGCTGAGCTTCATAAACCTTTTTATCTGGAAAGTCACCGGCCTCAGTTATTCCGTATTAGTAAAGAAAAGGTACCAATACATAGTAAAATCAGAAAAAGAAGGTTTGATTGTTTTTTATACCAGGAATTGAACTCAGGACCTCATATTTGCCAGGCAGGCACTGTGCCATTGAACTACATCCCCAGCCGAGAACCTTTGCTAATTACATAAAGATTAAGTTTGATACTGCAAGTATGGAAAACAAATAACTGCACAAAAATGTGTTTTAGTTACCTATTTGCCAGTCACTGTCAGTTAAGGTAGGAGATTGGGAGAGTGTACAGGAAAGGCTGGGAAAGGCCATAGAGGAGCAACAGGAGAGAAAACCTTAAGAGCAAGGCACACTGAAAACAAGAGGCAAATACCCTCTACAAGTTAGGGGTGGCAGGTGTGACTGGGTGGAAGGAGAGAGGGAGGGGGGAAGGGCGTCTACGGAAAGCTAGCCACGGAAGGAGCAAGCTGGTGGCAGTGAGGGCCGCCAAAGCCAAGTAAAAGATGTTAGACACGAGGAACTGGAACACACAGGGGTGACAGGCTCTAGGCGCAGGGACACCGTCACGGCACTGGTGACCCTGAAGGCTCACGGGGGCGACAGGCTCTAGG
>NW_004524775.1:1951108-1979840 GCF_000260255.1 Octodon degus | reverse complement strand
ACAGACTGCAAGCTTCTGCAGGCCTCATTCTCTCGAGCATCAGGACTTGGAGAAGCTCCACAGGCGAGTGTGACCAGCAGCACTGACCGCGCAGTACCTGCAGCTGGGGTCTCCTGGGGCGTGTGCACCCCGTGGGGCCGCACAGATGTGGCCCCTGCCTCCTGCCGGCCACGCACACGTTCCACTTGCACGACAGTAGTCATTTGTCAAACATGAATTTCATTTTTCTCCCACACCACAGCTGATTCTTAGAAAATTATACATGAGAGTGTACATCTGGTGCGTTCGTGAGTGGACTCTGACAAGCGCACAGCCCCGTGCCCACAGAGACACCGTCCCCAGCCCCCTGCTGGCCCTGCGGACAGCACTATGACACACCTCGTGCTCCAACCCCAGGGAGCTGCTGTCTCCTTTTATCTTATAATGATTCCTTTCTCAAAACAATATAAACAAAATCATAAAACAGGTAGTCGTGTGATCTAACTTCTCACCTTCAGATTTGCATATTTTGTTCCACAAAACATTATTTACGTTTTCTTAAAAGGCCCTGAGCATACACATGGGCATATGTTAGTTTGTCATTCAATTAAACATTTAAAAAAATGAGTCGTTTTCAAATTTGGGCAGTTATAAATAAAACTGCTTTAACGCTTCATGTACAGGTTTGTGTGTCTGAATGTAAGTGTTACATGGTTTTATTTTTTGGAAATGTGAATGTTGGCAGCGTGACTGGCATTTGCTTATTTTCATATAGACTGATAAACTTTTCCAAAGTAACTGTAGAATTCTGCATGCCACAGGAGACATACAAGAGTGCTAACTACTCCAGCTCCCCCCAAGTCCTGGCACACCATCATTCAACAGATGTTCTGATAGGTGTGAGTAGGCTCAAAGTAGTTTTACTTCATAATCCTCTAATAATTATTTGGGGCATATTTTCACATGAATATTTGACATCGTTATACTTATTTTTTCAAAATCATTTTAGATATATTTCTTTTTCCTTTTCATCCAAATTTTAGAATGAGTTTATAGATATCTAAAATTCCCCAAGTCTCATTAAATGGAAACTCACAAAATAGACATATAAATTATATTCCAGAACCAAATATATGTGTTTGAAAAGTATAATATATGCGTGAAAGATAAACTAAAGATGCTCAACAATAAATGTTAGCTGGTAGAATAAAAAAGAATAATTTAACTTTATGATTGCTTGAATGATATTATCTATTCTGAAGGAGAAAAAGAAAGAATGAAAGAAAAAAGAAAGAAAGAGAAAAGAAAAATTCAGGGCCGGGGAAATAGCTCTGGAGTCTCTCTTGCCTTCTGGTTTCTCTCGCGCTCCCCGGCCTGTGGGACTTTAGGACCCACACAAGCCGCGCATCCTACAGGCTGCGAAGGCAGCAGCCCCCGGGCAGGGCCTGTGCCAGCTTGGCAGCGGCCAGGAACATCTGCCCCGTGGCTGCAGAGTGCCCCTGCGGGGACTCAGCACTGTGAATGGAATCTCAGGAAACCGAGGGCTTAGTGGCCCTTCTCGTGTGTGGCGCCCGGGTGCTCGCGTAAGTTAAAGCTTTACAGCCTTGTACCTTGAACCTGTCATATGTGGGGACTCAAGGATTTGTAACATGAATTTAAGCTATTTTTCTTATTTTTCTGATGTGAAGCATGTGTTCTCTTTTTAACGCTACTATTTTAGGAACCAAGTTCTTCTTTGCTCCAGCTTTGCAGATCCCCCCTTCCTACAGAAACTGAAAATTTCTTAAATCACTCGGCTCTCTCATTTGCTCTTGCATCTCAGTATTGATCTAGCTAAAATTCCCCAAGAAACCATGCCACAACCTCAACATTGGGCTGCCCTGAAATTTCCTGACCAATTACTCTGTTAACCTTAACTTCAGGTTCCTACAAAGTCTCAGGACTTCACAGTAAAAGGCTGGTGAACTCTCTGGAGACCTCCTGAGCTTGCTCTAGCTTGTCTTTTTATCAGCCCTCTGAACTTCTTTCTCTGATCAAGCTCGGCGTACAGCCTTTGAGGACTGCTTGCCAGCAGGCCCCTCCAAACCTTCCCAAACGGTTCCCACAAGCCAGCTCCAAGGCTGCTCAGTCACATGGCCAGGAGGTAGCATAGCAACAGCCTCACTTCTCTCACACTCAAATCTGTCTTAGCCACCGTCCTCATCACCAGGACCAAACAACTGGCCCTCGGGGTAAAATGCATTTTACATGCAGAAGGGAGCAACAGATTTGGGGAAGCAAGGGCTCAATCTGCAGCATCCAGAATACCATGGGCTGAATACCTGTGTGCCCCATAAGCTCATGCCCTAATCTCTACTGTGGCATTTGGGGGATAATCTTTAAATCATGACACTGGAGCCCTTATGATGGGATTAATGACTCAACAAGGCATGGCAGGTGATTTCTATCTCTCTAAAATGGAAAGACCCATCAGGAAAACTGTGAAGCAGGAGGCAGAACCTTCAAGATTCTAGCAGGTGGAGCCTTGATCTTGCTTTCTCAGGTTGCAGGCGGGAGAAATAAATACTAGCAGGTTAAGCCAGTCATGGTATCCTGCTATAGCAGCTTGACCTTCCTGAGACAGAAGGTATCAGAAATGGGTCGCACAAAATTGTATGCTACGTAAAAACTTTAACAGGCAAAAAGTAATAAAAGATGACTGAAGTCAGAATGTGTGCTTCCTTAGCTTGCAGGTCAGTGCGGGAAGGGATGATATTTTAAAAATTAATGTAATTTTTTATTTTTTTGATACAGGGTCTTGCTATGCTGCTCAGAATCACAGTTATCCTCCTGTTTCCAGCCTGCCCGGCGCTGGGATTCCAGGCATGTGCCACCATGCCTGGTCTCAGTGGCTAGCTCAGCACGCCTAGGGGCCGGAGCAGCATGGCCTGTGGTGGCCGGGATCAAAGGCCGGTCTCTGCACTTGCCTAAGCAGGTCCTCAGCCCACTGAGCTATCTTGCCAGCCCAGGAAGTGATGATACTCACAGGACAAGGGGCCAGGCATCTCTCTGGGGTGCCTGCAGGATTTTATACCATAATCTGAGGTTAGCTCAGAATGCACATGAATACAAGAATGCTAATTACATATGAAAATCTATCAACTTATCTACTTCAGATGTGTACTTTTTACTGTGTATTTAATTAAATATAATTATAAATTTAAAAAAGACACCATTCTTACTCTTTTTAGTGAAATCAATATGCTATCAGGCTAGCTAACATCTAACTATAAATGTCACTCCATGTATTGTGATCTCAGTTGAATTTTATAAGAAAATATCCTGACAAATATCACATGGGATAATGCTAAACCATAAGTCCTAAAGTGGACAGAATAAAGGAATCCTTTCCGTGGCACCAGGACTCCCAACTACGGCTGTTTTGCTGTTTGGTGTGAAAGTGATCCTTACAGAACAGAACATGTAACGCGCTGTTTTGGAAAATGTGTCCATAATATCTGGCACACCATTTGGCAACAAATTAAAGTACTTTTTTGGTCAGTAAACATTGGTGTGCTCAGGAGTCACTGCTAAAGATTTTTAAAAAACAGCATTAGAATAAATGTCTCTGTGTGGGCACTTTCTCAGCAGTTGGATGGAAAATGTGGCTCGCAGCTAATGCTATTTGCGAGCTATTTTCCGAAAACCAGAAGATAAAGTAGGTACCTGAGAAGAGGGAAATTTAGCAAATAACTTCCTTAATATAAAGAAAATTTCATGCAATTTCTACATGGCAATGCATGGAAACTTTTGATTTAGAAAAAGCTATTGAAGGAAGAAGTTGAAGCAGAACACAAACTCAGAGAGGATGTTAACTGCTGTTAACCTTTTGAAGTTTAAAGAGTGACAGAACTTTGAGAATACTGAGATAGGAAATAACCCCCAAATGCCACATACTTGTCATGTTTCCCATTTACTTGGAAACAAAGCACTTTCCTGAACCAGAACTGCACACTGTGGAGCAGAAGGCTCCAGGGAATGCTATCTTTGCCTCCATCCATCACCTTCTCCTGTGTCTGGCTCTTCAACAGAACGTGTCTGTGGAATCTATCATGCAGTGGGACTTACCAGGACTTCACGGCTTCATTTTACTGTTCAAAAGTTTTTAATTGTATGAATTCATTATAATCCATTTAGCCACTGTTCTTAAGAGCTTTTATCAACTGAGATGTGGTGATTTTTCTTGAGTATTCTTGGTAGGCATTTGTACTCATTTCTCTTGAAAACATACCAGGAGTGGGGTTGCTGGCTTAGCGTGCAGGCACATATTTACACTTAAGAAACAGAGCCAGCGGTTTTGGAAGACGGTGGAGCCATTCCACCGCGAGCACTTTCAGGATTTAATCACCCTGCAAAGTCCTATTCCCTGAGCACTGCGCCTTTCTCCTAGTGAGAAAATAGAAGTATTATATAATTATTGATCTGGACATGCTAGTTTTCCCTCTAAGGTCTCTGCTTTTTTTTATGCTTGTGTGATAAAATAAGAGCTGGTGAGAGGGAGAGTAAACTTGAAATCTGGATTGTTCAAATGAATGCTGGGCAAACAAAGGAAACTTGGCTGTTTTAAATAGAACTCCACAGCTGAGAGGCGCCTGCACATGGGTGAGGAGCAGGACACCCAGGAGGTTCCGTGCCAGCCCACCACGTGTTCGCAAATGGCAGGAGTACTGCCCCATCTTTTTTATTTCTTTATATACACAATCAAGATTTTTCTCTTTAATTTTTGAGAATGATAATCATACATACAGAAAATAATGTCTCCACATATTGACTCATTTAAATTATTATAAGCTATTAGCTTTTTGGCCAAATTGCATTTGGGGCCAAGTTCTATTAGCCAAATTACAAACGTGACTTTGCTAATGTATACAGTTAAACATCTTATAGAAATTAGGGGCGTAAATAATTTTTTTAATGCACGTTGCACTGTCTAGGGGCTGATGTATTCCCTGTTCCACAGCACATGGGTGCTAAGTACTCAATACAGAACAGATTATTTTGCCAGTGTGAAGGACCAGCACACAAAATTGAAATTATATGGCTCCCCGTGTGATCTACGTATGCACCCTTATTTCTTTGTTCTAAGTCACCAGGCTGCTATGGTTTGTGTCTACATGTGACCCCAGAGCCTCAGGAAGTCACAGGGTTTTTTCAGAGGTTAAATCTAGAGCATGTGACTGATTTGCAGTGAAGTGCTAGGATTAAGGATGCTGGGTTCAGGGGGGTAGTGCTCACCCACCCTCGGGCGGGTAGCCTGCACACGATGGAAGGGCAGAAGGAGGCTTGTCTCTCTCCCTTGTTTTGTCTCAGCACAAGAAAAGTGCCTAAGACACTCACCATGCACACTACAGAAACTTCAAAATCGCTGATGGCTAATACCGTTAAGATAGCTCTCATGTACTTCTTCTAGGACTTACTGATGCATGAAGCAAATGTGTGAGGAGACTACGGGGAGCTTTCTCACTCCAAATTTAAAAGAGAGTTTTGATTTTGAATGTGCAGGGCCCACACACACACCCTGCAGAAAAGGAGTCCGACCACTGGCCTTACTGCGGCGGGCCTGCTCTGCATCTGCTGCTGCCGTCCCCTCCTGGAAGAGCTGGAGTCACCATTCTTTTATTTCCACTGACATTTCTGATTTCTTTTAAAAAGCATTTGCCTTCTCTAATTAAAAAGAAGAGTATTTACTTGGAATTTCTGTGCTGCTTAGACTAAATGATTCTGGCAGATACACTGTGAAAAAGTTAAAAAAATTTCTTTTAGCAAATGTGTCAAAGATCTAAAGTAAATCATCAGAGAAGTTTCAAAGAAAGCTGTTAAATCACAGAGAAAAATTCAGGAGAAAACACATGAAAATGTTAGCTTTATTCTATTATGGTTCCTATAAATACTATACCTTTCCAACTAAATAGGACTTGTTCTGTCCTTGATCTTCTCTAATTTGAATGTGAAAACAGTGATCCGAGAAAGGACAAAGGCCAAGTGCGCAGGTGAGGTTTGGTGGCTCCAGACATGCTCAGCGCAGGTCCCCGTAGGAGCCAAGACGCTGGCTTCTTGGGACATTTCCTATCTGTAACATCTGTGAACAGGCACCTCTCATCTGGTGTCGTTACCAGAGACACAGCCAAGAAACCGAAGCCAAGCAAAGCGTTACGCAAACTTACCGAACCCAAAACTCAAGTGATACAACTTGATTTACGTACTTCCTGAGTATGTCAGTTCCATGTTTACAATGGTTCGATCTAGGGGTGTGGGTAATATCTTGCTGGGCCAGAACCCCCGTAATCCCAGCGCTGGGGAGGATGAAGCAGGAGGATCACTATGAGTTTGAGCTGCAGAGTGAGCCCTTGTACCAAATAAATAAAAGATTCAAATGTGTTTAAGAAAATGCATGTAGTACTCTGGGAAACATATAATTAGAAGACACTGCCCTCTTTCTCTGCAGGTGCTTTCTATAAAACACTGAATAAATACTGCCCCAAAGAAGTAGGGAAAAATATGGATGAAAAATATAAAGGCCCGAGACACTGTGAGGCAGGAAGCAGAATGTCCTTTGGTGTCGTGGGTGGCATCTAGAGCGCAAAAACCACAGAAGATAGACACACTGGGTTCTGAGTAATGTGGATGTTACAATGAACACATATCAATACTGGTGTATGAATTTTGATGGATACAAAGTGTTAAATGTAAGAAGTCAGCAGGCATCTCAGAGAGAAGGTTCACGGGAGCTCGCACTCTTTCCAAGTCTGCAAAGGTGGCTGAGAAGTTCGTGGCCGTCTAGTCTCCCTTCTGTACTTTTGATACTCGACAGACTCCTGACTGTGCCTGTCGGTCAGAGTACCACAGACTTCTAGAAGTGGCGAGGGACCCTTCAGATCGTCCTCCGCTGCCTGGCACAGGATGCAGCACACTCTACTGGGAAGCCCCAAAAGCAAAAGATGGAGTGACTCTGCACTGACCTCACTCACCACAGGCCACCAGCAGGGAGGAGCCGAGGGCCAGGCAGGCTAGCGGGACGCAGGGCAGGTGCCGGGAGTCACCAGGCCTCCCATCTGCACGAGGACTGCGAGTGAGAAGCCTCACAAAGCCCTGAGCGCTATCTCTGCTGCGTGAAACTACGGATGCGCTGCACTTGCGGGGAGCAACCACCTGGCAAATCACATTTCATTAAGTCCGTGAACATCTATTACATCAAAACAAGTAAGCCATGGAAACCATCAAACTTCATTTTACGGTTTACTCATTTTTAACACACATAGTATATCATAAATTATAACGTATTTCTCGTGCAGCCAAATTTAATTTCTACAGGGCAACTAAATTTACAATCAGCTTATTTCCGCAATTTTCAATGCGATATCAAAGAAGCAAGATATTACTATTCCCAAATTCTTATTTTGTGCCTGGGTTGGGGTACAGTCGTGAGCATAGCTGCCTTTCAAATTCTTATTTTACGGAAGAACTTATTGCTCAATGTTTTTCTATCTGACTTTACTAAGACGTGCATTTGATTTTTAAAGTTCAAACAATAAAGACAGCAGACGTCTCCCTGGGGGCACCACTGTGAATTTCGGGCTCCAACACTGACAGATGCGTTTGCACATCCGGTAACGGCTCCCTGGCACACAGAGGGAGGAGCAGTAGACTGCGTTCCCTGTTCTCTGGGAAGTGCTTGCTTATTTCCTTAACTTTATGACAATGTTATGCCCTGTAGGCAGCTTTACGCTTCCATATTTCATATTGCTTTTAAATTCAAATGTAATGGAGATTACATCAAAACTTGTTCTTTTCAATTATTTTGCTACTTTGTTTGTTATAGGAAAAGCTCAAAAGTATTTGGTTGTTTGCTAAGCATTTTATGCCAAATATAATTTGACTGTTAGCTTGACGCGTTATTGAATAGCTTGTTCTTGGTGTAGTGACTATTTTCTATAATGTGCTGTGATATTTATACCTATATTTTAAGTCAGAGTTTGATTGTGGGATGGACCAGGAGAGAGGGAATTACTTTAACATGTCAGGCATATACATTCAGTGATGAAATGTACCCAAGGGGGCCCACTTTTCTGAGGTATATGCACATCCCAATAACATGCACTATAAATTACAATAACCTTTCTGATAAGAGAAAAATAGGGTCATATATGCTTTTATTTACATGAGCATCTGACCTGTTCTGTTACTGTATGGGGAAAATTTTCTCAGTAAAAGTGACATTGCAGATTTATTTTTATTTTATTTTATTTTATATTTTTTGCGGTACCAGGGATTGAACTCAGGACCCTGTGCTTTACCAGGCAAGCGTTTATTCTACTGAGCTATCTCCCCAGGCCCTGGATTGCAGGTTTAAATTACACCTGCACTGGTGTCAAACTACTTTCAAGTGACTGTGGTTATATTTATGTCATTATAAGACGGACCCTTTTGACATACGGTCCTCAATTTAATTTTTGCTAATCTTATACTCTAAAACAAAATTCTCTGCTGTTTTCATCTAAATTTCCATTTTAAAAGAAATAAGGTTGAACTGACTTTTCGAGTTTTCTGCATGCATACTCAACTGCTGGTGTGAACTTCCTGTTCCCATTCCATGCCCACTTCCCTTGGTACTGCGTGCTTTTCTGACTTATGTTTTTGGTACTATTACTGGGGCTGTTCTGGTTAAGAAACATGTTAGAATTCTTTCATTTATAAATCACCAAGTCAAATATCACTACGAAAGAACTTACAGGAGAGTCTACGAGACTATGTAACTGGACAAATCAGAGCCAACACATCCGCGTTAGTGCTCGCTTGCGTTTTCACGTCCATTCGTATCTGTCTTCCACAGTTTGATGCTCCTGTATTTGGTGCACACAGATTTAGGGCTTTCATCTCGTCCCCTTGAAGTTTCCCACTAACGGGTAAGCAGTGGCATTGTTCATCACTTTTGTTCATTCTCGGTTTAGACTTCACAGTGTCTGCAAACAGAACAGCTACCGCTGCTTTTTCTGCTTTCCTGGAGAATGGAGTATTGTTTTCCCCTTCTGAGTTTTACTCTGTGAATTTCTTTTTGAGTTAAATAGGCATCTTATATACAGAATAGTGCTGGATCTTGGATCTTGGTCCATTCTGCCTTTCTGTTTCTTTTGATTGTTGAGTTGAGGCCATTTACTTTGGTGGTTATAACTGAAGTGTGTTGGCTCATCTCTGTCATATCAATGTCCTGCTACTGCTTCTCCACTTCTCCCTTGTATTTAATTGCTTGCACTGCTTGGCGGGATCTTTCTGCTGTTCTGGACTTGCAGGCATTTTGTCTCTGTCCAGGAGATCTTTCCATACCCATTGTAGTATTGGTTTAGTTGTAACGAATTTCTCCACTTGTTCTTCGTTGGGTTAAGTATCTTATTTCTCTATTAAATTTTAAAGATAGTTTTGTAGGGTCCAGCAATCCAGATGGAAGTTGTTTTCTTTCAGGACTTCACCCCAAGCTCTTCTTGACTCGAGGGTTTGTGCCAAGAAGCCCGCAGTCATTCTGGTGGGCTTTCCTTCATACCTGAGCTGTTTCCTTTCTCTAACAGATTTTAATTGTGTGTTCTTCTGCAGAGCTACTGGGATCTTGATTACTATGTCTGGGTATCTGATTCTTGCCATTTCGTACTTAAAAGTTTTTATTCTTTGTGTGTTTGGTGACCCCTGTAAGTTTTGTAGTAGGTACCTTATCACTAGTTACAAGGCCTCTCTACAGAAGTTTTGTTCTTCAGGGATGTTCTCTCCATGCTAGATGTTCATGTTTCGTGTCTGTCCCAAGAATGTCCCTTTCCAGTTAAGAGCGAGAAGTTGCTGTGTGCTTGGCTCAGTCCCCAGTCCCTTGGCGCTGGGGTGTGGTATGTGTATTCCACCAGAAATACCCAGTATTTTTACAGAAGTGAGAATGACTGGTTAAAACAAACATGACACCCTAGCTAAAGCAGTACAATTAGCACTAACAATAGCATCAAGCATAATTTAAAAACTGGCAAACTATGGTATCTATTAATTTTTAGAGCTTTAGCTATATGAGTGAAATCTACAGTTCCGTAACAGAAGCAATTATAAATTGGGAGCTTGTATGCAAAGTGATGCTCCTTTGTATAGTACTTTTACCTTGTAGGGAATTTTAAGAAGGATAGTGGTTTGAATAGAGATAGCTGAGGAAAAAGTTTAATGCACACTGCAACAAAAAGGATGATCATGCAAGCTGAGGAAACCCAAAGGAAAAGGAAGAAGGGAATGAACGAATGAAAGAGTAAGCAAGGGACTATTTACATTGACCAGAAAAATCAGAGACTACTCAGTGCTATGAAAACTAAGCCTACAGGGGTAGACTGAGCAAATGTGGAAAAAAGATGAATAGAGTAGAACAAAAATATAAGTAAAAGACAAAAAATAATGAAAAGGAAAAAAGAAGGGGAAAAAGCAGCAAAGAAAGATGTAAAATAAAATAAAAAATAAATCATTTTGGTGTCCATGGAGAATCTAAAAGTACTAGATACCACTGCCAAGCCTGCAGAGAGTTTGTGTTGGATTTGAGGCTGATCGTGGCCTCCAGATGTGGGGCCCTGGGGCCAGGGTCCCCAGACAGTACATTCTCTGTCTTCCTTAGTGGTCTCCCAGTCCTTGCCCTTTTTCTCTTGGCGGCATTTCTCTCCACATTGCTGTGCTGCTTTCAGGCAGAGACAGGGCGGCTCCCAACGTGTGCCCCTCTGGCTCGTCCTGGTCCTTGCTCTGCCTTCTCTGCTCCTCTTCCCCTGGCAGTCTCCTCCCTCCCAGGTCGGCATTGCAGGGTGCGCTGGGTGCTGTGATGTGGTCTGGTCCCTGCTCCTGCTGCTGCAGTCCAAGGCCGCTCAGTCCCAGTTCTCACTCCTCTCCTTCCCATTTGTTGCTTTCTGAGTTCCCCTGCCAACGTCCCCTGCCTCTGGGGCTGGGAGGGGACCTAGCCTGGACAGCACATTCCTGAAGTGCAAAGCTGCTTGATTCCCCGCACCTCTCTTTCCACAGGTCGTCGGGCAGGGGTTGGCTGCTCCATTTGCCAGGCCCTCTAGTCGTGTTCAGTCTTGCTCCCCGTGGGCTCCTTTCAGTACTCGGTGTTTTAGTTGAGTTTCTCTGAGTAGCTGTGAACAATGCTCCTACTCCGTTCAGCCATGTTGAAACACAAATTTTTAACCTAATTTGAGCTCCGTCGGCGAGTTTCCTGGGCTTGTGTACTTTCAGTTCTTACACGCATTATGTTACGTGCAAAATCAAGCCACCTGCATCTTGGAAATGTGAAACATATATGAACACGGATGCACACACATGCACAGACACACAGTCATGCACACACGCTTGCACACACATACACAGACGCAGTCACGCACACACGCTTGCACACACATGCACAGACGCGCAGTCATGCACACACACTTGCACACACATACACAGATGCAGTCACACACACACGCTTGCACACACATACACAGACGCAGTCACACACACACGCTCGTACACACATGCAGACGCACAGTCACGCACACATGCTTGCACACACATACACAGACGCACAGTCACCCTCACATGCTTGTACTCAAAAGCTAAAGAGGTGGGTAGCATGTAGGATGCAAACCTAGGCCTATTCCCGCCTCACTGCAGGAGGCAACCGTCACGCCGCGCTCCTCACTGTCCCCATGAGGTCTGTGGAGATCGTGAGTGGAGCACTGCAGAGGGAGGGACAGCGACTCTGAGCATCTCCAGCAGAGTGTGGCTCATTCCCTCACTGGAGTGTGGGAAGATGGGCACGGAGGTGGGTGGGCATGCCATGGGGCACAAAGCAAGCCAGCACACAAAGTGGAGTTATGACTTCCTGCACCCAAAGAGCAAAGTGGAAAATACCTCGCCACATACACAAAGCCCTAGATGCCCCCAAACGGCACAGGATGAGCCCCAGCAGAATGAAAAGTAGAGTGAGGAGAGGAGAAAGGAGGCAGAGAGGCAGCCACTGCTGGCTGCTGGCAACTTCACGTGGAGAAGCAGAGCAGGCCACACCAGGGCCGTGCTGCACGGGCTTCAGGCTGAGGTCACCTGGCAGCCCGGGGAAGTAGGCCAGGTCCGAATTTGGAAATGGATCCGTTTCTCTGAGTACCAGGCTGCTGTAACTTTCCAATTAAGTGTCCAGAAGATAATCTGAAATGACTCACAGTAATGAAAACAAAGCCAGCAACATAAAAGGGTAAAGCACCGCTGGAGCGGGAAAGGTAATCAGCGAACTTCAGTGTTAAGGGAACACGTGCGGGGCTTGTTCAGAAAGGGTTTTAAATCAAAGGTCAAAAGATGCCCTCCCAAGAAACTCTTGGGAACATAGTCTAGAAAACAGGTTATATTAAAAAGAATTTTGGAGTAAAGATTTTAGAATTGAGCAGTTCTATAAACTGAAATCACACACCCAAACTGCCTGACTCAAGTTCAGAATGGAGAAGACAGGAAGAGGCCAGTGCATCAGACGATGGAAGAGAAACTCTTTAACCACGGCCGTAGGGAGGACGCGGGCTAGAAAGGCAGGGATGGTGCACACGCCAGAGGGAAAAAGGACAATGCGATGTCGAAGAACAGGATTGAGGACAGAACCCACGGACATTTTTCAATACTGGTAAAATGCTACATTTTCAGATTCAAGCAGCTCAGGAAACTTCAGCAGTGTAAAGCAAAAGCAGCTCACATGTAGAGACGTGCTAAATGTGTGGCAAAACATTTCAGTAAAGTGAGTAAACTGCAGAAAGCAAACAGAGACAGGAAACGTCGCCCACGGCGAGGTGAGAGTGACTCAGGGGACAACAGACGTTCATCATCAAGCTGACGTCAGGAGGAAGCGGCCGGCACAGAAGTGGTCATGTGCTGGCAGGAAGCTGTCAACCTGAGATTCTATGCACTGGAAGACTGTCCTTCAGAGATAAAGGTGGAAATGTACGGCAAGAGCAGCAAGGGGCCTGGCGGCTTTGAAGTTTACTCTAAAGTATTGGCTTGGGCCAGGGAGAGAGCTCAGCAGCACGGGTGCCTGCCTGCCTGGACACTGCGAGGTCCTGGGATGGCACCCTGACACAACTAAATAAGCATTTGCTGAAGGATGCTCTTCAGACAGAAAATGACAACAAAAGGAAATTTGTTACATCAAATATTAAGAAAAGGCAAAAGAAATGGTAAATATTTGGGTTTATACTAGACTAAGCTCCTCTACAAATTAAAAAATATACATTTCATGAAGCAACACTGTAATCTTAGTGATGCAGTTTTCAATGTCGAAGAGCCACATTTAAGACACCTGTATTATAAAATGCAAAAGAGTGAGAAACGGAACCGAAGGGCTGGTGAGGTCTCTGCAGTTGCTTGGGGTTGTAAAACGCTGACATTAGTTGGCCGTGTTACATACATGGGACACAACCCGCAGAGCAGCCACAGCAGACACTCCAGGGATATAGGAAAACTGACTCAGATACATACATGTACTCCTTTAAAGAGGAACTAGAATACATGAGCCAATTTTAAGAAAGGTGCGAGAGGAACTTCACTGCTTACCGACGTGGTGTGCAGACTTAACAAGAAATACACAGGGCTGGGGAGGTGGCTCAGTGGAATAAGTGCTTCCCTGGCAAGCGCAAGAGTCTGAGTTCAATCCCCGGGTCCACCACAAAAACCCCAACCAAGCAACCAAACAAAAAACCCAAACAAACAAAGAACAACAAATACAGTGCCTTGGGGAATTAATGTGTGGTTAAATGAAGTTCAATAAAGCAAAACAGTCTGGAGCAGACCCACACAGGATGGCCACCTGACTTCACACCAAGATGCAAAAATAATTCAGTGAAATAAGTGTATGTTTAAAACATAAAACCATAGCAATGTAAAGGGGTACAGGAAAAAGTCTTCATGGTAAACAGCGAACTGAAGGCTTCTTAGGCGAGAATGCAGACCAAAGTATGTTTAAAATGATAGAGTAGATTTAACCAAAATTAAGAATTTATGCCCTGTGAAAAATGCTCTATTAGAAAGAAGATGTAAGCTGTGGATTGAATGCAAATATCTGCAAATCACACATACAACAAATTATTTGTGGCCAAAACGTGCATAGAAATCTCCATGCTCAATAGTAAGAAAACTTACGTAGTTAGAAAATGGAAGACATAAAATAATACAATAATGGACGGTGGACAAGCACTATAAATACACCAATAGAACCACTCACTGGGGAAATTAAAACTGAAACACAAAGACCAAATTTCAAAAAGTAGGTGATATAAATGCCCCGAAGGATACAGAACAAGTGATCGTTTTGCTTTAGGAAAGGAGTATTTTAAAGCGGCACAGGAAAGATTATCTGGCAGCTTGCCACAAACGTGTTCTATGCAGTGTGACCTAACCACTCAATACCGGAGTACCACAGGAAGAAAGCGTTAGATGGAGCCTCGTGCACATATTCTTCTCGCAGCTTCTTTTGTATTAGCCAAAACCCGAAACAAGCCAAATGGACACATAAATTAGGATAAATCAATCCACAGGCAGCACCTCCTCAACTACCAGCAGGAGGCAGCTGCTGCTACGTCTGTGAGTTCATGGCATTTTTTTCCCTGTATTTTAGGGAAGGGTCTACAGGGTGTTCAGGGTCTCACTACTAGATCGGACTCACAGTGATTCTCCTGTTTACAGCCTCCCAAGAGCTGGGATTACAGGCGCGCGTCACCACGCCCAGGCTCAATCGCTGTCTCAGTGTGTCCCGGGGGCAGAGCCAGCACGGCAGGCCTGGGGATCGAACCCCCGGCCCCTGAACCTGCTGGCAGGTGCTTTAATCCACTGTGCTATCTGGCCGGCCCTCATGATATTCTTTCACAGTGAATAAAAAGCCATTGCAAAAAGACTTTAATTCTATGATTATATTTATGTGTCATTCTTTGAAGGGGGTTAGGGTTATGCAATTTTTAAAATGATAAAATTATACTGATAGATATCAATATCTGTCATGACCGCTTAGATGCAAGTGAATGATGTGAATATAAAATGTAATGCCAGGGTCTTCCTTTTGGATAATAATTCTGAATATTTGTTATGTAGAAGAGACATGAATCTATCCACTCAGTAAATGTTTTCACGTTCTTTTTACTTCACTCTGTTATTTCACTAGTAGCTGCAGTTCACGCAGCTTACAATCATCTCAGAGAGTGGTTGCTTGTGCATACCATAGCCTGTGTCTCTTCATTGAAATCCCTTCCCTCCCTCTGTCCCACGCCAAGTCCCCATCCACTCCTCTTCTTGTTGGTGTTGGCTGTAGCTCATGTTACAGCATCTACCTGATACTCGCTGGGGCTCTCAGGGCCTGCACAGGGCGCAGCTTTTCACTTACCTTCTTCCCCTGCCCTCCTCCTCACGTTCCTGCACTCGACCGCTCCCTCCTGCAGGGCTCCGTCTCCTTGCCCCTTCTAGCCATGCTTTATTATCCTTTTTTGTACCTTGCCTCAAATGAGAGCTATCATACTGTACTTCAGCGTTTATGTTTGGCTTACTTCACTCAACACTGTGTCTTCCAGGTGCATCCACTTTCCTAAAAATGTCTCAAATCTGCCGTTCTGTCTCTGTCTCTCACTTTATCTTTCTTTTTCAACTGTTTTGTTTTTGAGATAGGGTTCTGTCACGTAGCTCAGGCTGGCCTTGAGCTCTTGGTGATCTTCCCGCCTCGGCCTCGTGAGTGCTGGGACTCCAGGCACTCGTCACCACGCCGGGCCTCACATGTCACACGTTGGAGCAGAGCAGTGTTCCAGTACGTATACCACACTTCCTTTATCCAGTCACGTGTTGGCTGGTGCACGGCCTGTTCCCAGGACTCAGCTGCCGCGAGCCATGCTGCCATGAGCACTGGTACACACGCAGCACTGGCAGGACGGCCCGCGCTCTTTGGGGAAGACGCCTAGAGGGATAACTGGTCTCACGCGATTTCTAATTTTAGTTCTTCCAGAAATCTCCACACTGACTTGCACGCTGGCTGGCCCCGCTGCATCCCTGCCAGTAGTGAAGGAGGCCCCTCTTTCACGCCTGGCCTGCACTTGTCATTACTGGACCTCTCAGTGGCCGCCGTCCTTTCTGAGGGGGAAGCTTGGGCCTTGTTTTAATGTGCATTCCTCTAAAGGCCAGAGACGCCGATATACACAGAGACACACACAGAAGTCTGCGTACAGACTATGTGAGTCCATTTTATTATTTTATTCAGTGATAAAATTCACAAAAGGCAACGTTTCTGTGAGACTGGGAGGGAAGACTCAGCAAGCAGGTGAGCCAGAAATTTAATCTAAGATCTATGGAAAGAGAGCAGAAAGCAGGGCCCACTGAGACTTCCCTGGCCTCGTGCCCTCAGAGCACGCTGCCAGGGCCCCTGGAGACACAGGGGCCAGGCTGGCCTACGGCAGGTATCGGAACCGATTCAATTTAAAATAGCCCAAATCCAAAGACTGAAACCAAACTTGCTCAAGGTGTTCAAACCAAGCACGTAACTTAAAAAAGGAAGAAAGTGAGCCGGCCAGATAGTTCAGCAGACTAAAGTACCTGCTTGGGCAGAGCCTGCCGTGCCGTCCCGCCCCCAGGGCACGCTGAGCTGGGGACTGACAGGGCGGATTGACAAGGCGTGGTGGCGCTTGCCTGCAACCCCAGCGCTTGGGAGACTGTAAACAGGTGGATCACTACGAGTCCAATCTGCGTAGTGAGACCCTGTAGACCCGTAGACTCTGTTCTAAATACATTAAAAAAAGAAGAACACTTGGGGGGGATTAAAAGGGAAAAGAGGAGCCGCGTGCGATGCCTGTCTGTTGGCCCACATTATCCCTGGAGAGTCAGTCCACACAAGCTGCAGCAGGAATGAGCCCCGGGGAGTCGGAGTGCAGGCCGCCCTAATTTATTATCCAAATGTTATGGTTTCAACACAGCTTATATGAAGAGAAACAGGAATGTATGACTCGTGCAGGGAAACGTCACTCAACGGAAACTCTTTCTGTGGATCCAGACGCCAGACTCAGAGGGTGAAGGGTGCAAAGTCTAATTGATGTGTTTGAGGAAACTAAAGGAAGTTATGGCTACAGGATTAGCGGGCAGTGTGCGGCTGCTCGTTCCGCAGTTAGAATGCGCCAGTACACAGCCGAATTACAAAAATGTGCTAACTAAGATTTCTGTATTGGAAAAGGGCAGTGAACCAAGTCACAGCTCACTAGCGGGGCTCAGTAGCAGAGTTCAGCTGGAAGAAGAGAGAATCAATAAACTGAGTGACAATTTAATAAAGGTTATCCATCTTAGGGACACCAGAGAGAAAAAGAACCTAGAGAAGTAAAAGGAGCCCCAGAGATCCACTAGGTATTATCCATCATGCCACTGTACTTGGAGTGGCAGAGCAGAAAATAGATTTGAAAAAGAGTGGTTCAAAACTGCCAGAACTTGATGGAAACTTTAATCTATGTGTCCAATACATTTAAAAAATGGCAATAGGGCAAACACAAAGAGATCTACAGCTACACACATGGTTGTCAAATGGTTATAAAGACAACTGTGATAAAGAAAAGTGTAAAAGCCAGCTCCGTGTTAGAAGCCTCATGCGGCAGCCATGGGTGTGAGGGACATGAGCAGGGGCTTGGACGTGGCTGGCACTCGGGTCAGCCCTGGGAGTTGTCGGGGTTGTCACCCCACATTTTGTTAGCCCTGATTCCCAAGAGGAGGGGCCACGCTGTCCACGAGGGCACTCCGAGAAGTACCACAGCCAGTCAGAAAGCAGAGGCAGGGGTGGAGCTGCAGGCACCGGTCTTCATCCGGCTTTTCCCAGGAAGAGGCAGGTGAGGTGGGAGACGTGCTTTTTGTCAGACACTGAACGTCACTGATCTCAGCAGGGCTGGGCTGGGCAAAGGGCCCTTACGAGTCCCTTGGCGCCCAGCCCCGAGTGTACTGGGGACAGAGCAGAGGCAGCGGAGGAGAGCAGGGTGTGGGCTGGAGACTGGTGGCTCACTGTAAAAGGCACTTTCTTCCTGTCTTTTGCGTCAGTGTACATGTACTAATTGTGTATTTTCGTGAAGTTCAGTATGACACCTAGAGAGTTCTTGGAGTAAATCCCACCTCTCTTTCCTCACCAGGTCCACATGCCATAAACACCCTCTCCGGTAACTGCCACTCTATTTTGAGGTTGACGCTGCTTTTAGATTTCACGTATGAGAGAGGTCCTGTGGCACCTGTGTACTGTCTGGCTTTTTTCCCTTAACATGATGTTCTTTAATTGCATCCATTTTACTGCCAATGACATTTCATTCTTTTTTATGGCTAAATGAACCCCAATCGTCCGTTGACGCACACCTAGGCTGATTCCAGTTCTGCTGTATTAAGGGACTGCTGCGATAAATATAGGCGCCACAGGTATCTTTTGACATGGTAATTTCACTCGCATAGATCGATTTTCAGTGCGTAAGGAACCTTCACACTGAACTCCTGTGCACTAATTTATATCTCTAGCAGCAAGGCATGTTGTTTTTTCCTCCACATTTTCAGAAAGGCCTGCTTCTGAGAGGGTTGGTTTCTTTAGGAATGTGTCAGTTAATGGGGGCAGAGGGGTTAAGTCCTCCCAGTGTCAGTAAGGCTCCAAGATACCAAGCTGGAAGAGCTGGAAGACATGCTTGACACATCAAGGGGCAGCAGGGGCACCTGGGGCACGCAGGGCGTCCCCGGATGTTGAAGACCGCTTGCAAGGGTTCATACACGGGCCAGAACAGACTCAACGGAGGATTTATGAAGTCATCCTCTACTTTAGCGTAAAAATGAAAAGGGGCCCTACATATAAAGTCAATATTAGGATCAGATGACACATATGCAAAGCTTCCAGGGCAGAGTTTGGCACATAATAAAGGTTTAAAACTTAGAACCATTTCTAGAACTTGTATTACCAGTAAGACTTCGCTCTTGTCCTTCACTTCTGAGTATGTAACATTAATCAATAATTCAAGCTTGTGTTGATGTAAAGCACAGAATGTCACTAAGTCATCAATTAGGACCAGGCGTTGGGGCATTGTGGTTTAATTTTCCAAACATTCAGTTCATTCATGTTAAATATGAGTTAAACTATTCTATTGGTCCAACCGACTCAAATTATACCTTTTCTTAGACATGTGTATGTGTATGTATGAATTTCACTTTCGTTTCAGTGCATGTGTGTGTGAATTTCACTTTTTTTCTAGAGGAATTTCTAAAACTTCTCTATTCAAATGTTCTTTTTTACTCGCTCCCACCCACAGGAGGGTTCTGCGACAGTAATGCTGGAATCTGCTTATTTAATGCAATCTTTAGTCTCATCTCTCAGGCCTCTGCTAGATCTCAGTGTCCTTTGAGCCCCATGGTCCATGACACGTCATTTGCATTTAGTCCAGAAAAGCTGCAATCTCTCAAAGTCGGAGCCGTCTCTGGTGCCCCCTGCGGTGCAGACCTGTGTGGTGGGTATTTGCTATTACTGGAATGACTGGATGTTAGGCCTCACACTCCAGGCATATATGGGCTGAGTGTGTCTTATCCAAATTCTTGGAATTGAATATGTTTCAGATTTCACATTTTTTAGTTTGGAATATTTGAATGTACATGGTGAGATATCCGGGAATAAACCCAAATCTAACATAAAATGCATTCAGGCTTCACGCATCTTAAACATGCAGGCTGGGGACAATTTTATAGAACACTTCAATGGGCTGTGTTGTGACGGTGACTCCCTGCCTTAGTCCCAAAACATGCCCATCACTTTGGTCCCCACTCGCTACAAATAGCCATCACCCCTCGTCTCCTCTTGATCCCCCGCACATATTCGTGGTCTCCTCAAATCCTATCTTCCAAACAACTCTCAGAGAAAACCTTCTCAAGCAGGAATCAGGTGATGGTTCTCTTGTGCTCAAGGCTCTCCAGTGGCTTCCACGTTTACCTAAGTGACAGTCCAAGGCTCACCTCGCTGTTCAGTGTTATGAGCATGTTCCGCCTCAAGGCCACTTCCCTCCTCCTTCCCTCTACCCTGAGGGCTCTTGTTACTGCCCTCCTTTATGAAAGTAACTGTCCTTTCGCTGATATCTCTACGTTATCACCTGAATTATTTCTCTCTGTACATCTGTCTGGTCTCCAGGTGGCATAATACATATTGTAAATGTTTGTTTACTGAGTATTTTCTAACATGGAATATGGCAGGAACACGATGGAAAGGCAGAGCTTTTCACCTACTTTATGTGCACGGCCAGTCCCTGAGTGTAGCTGGCACAGGGAGGAGCACACCGAATGACATGAGCTAGGACATGGATGCTAGAGAGAGCCTGGCTGGCAGTTGCTTAATTTTTAAGAAAGTTTTACTAAAGCAACCCAAGTTTCAATGGAGGCTATAAAAGCAGCCATCATAACTACATCAAACATCTGACAATTATGCTGCAAAATACCAAATGCTTCTTACTGCTCTTTAAGTGGGGTGCAGACGGACAGAAAGCCCAATGTACACAACTAGAAAAATTATAATCACACCACACTTCCATCTGTCCAACACCAACTCTGAACCTGGAAAGATCTCCCCAACTTCCTTCTCTCATCTAACACATCTAGTTGCAGGTACTTTGGTGAGAAAAAGCTGAACTTGCTAGCTTGGATCACATTGGAAAGTGTCAGGAAAAACTCATAGGTGAGGAGCTTGGAAGCCTTCAGCTCCAGCCCCACAAGAAGAAACTTAAAAGTCAGAAGTCCTTACTTCATGCCCATAAGCCAAATTACCGGAAGGCAGAGGCAGCCTGTTGTAAACTCAAGCCTAGGCTGGCTAATTTAGCAAGACCTTGTCCCCAAACAAGCAAGCAGGCAAAGGGATGGGGACACAGCTCAGTGGGACAGTTCCACATTCACTCCCCAGAGCTGCACAAAAAGGAAAAGACAAAGCAGATAACAAGCCAAAAAGACAACCACAGAAGCTCAGATTCATCAAGATGTGAGGTCTCCAACCACGGCCGCAGCTTCTGGGGCTGGCGGAGGCTAAGATAGGTGACGCCTCGTGGCGCTGCCCGCGCCCAGCTGCACGTGGCAAGGTTACCACCCAAGGCCACTGCTGGTACCCACTGCGTGCTCGGGCTCCTGCTCCTGGCCAAACCCTCCAGCAGACAACATGAGGACACAGCCCACAGAAACTCACCTTGGTCTGGGTGAGTAAAATACTTCTTTATTAACTGGAATAAACTTAAACATAGGCAAACATTAAGCAAGGCTCGATGGGTTCCTAAGTTTCCAGATACAAATACAGATGGTCCTCCACTAATGACTTTTCAACTGTCCAAAACGGCAAAGGCTCCATGTTCAGTAGGAGCCATGTTGCGAGCGCAGCTTTTCTTCCGCGAGCTAGCTAGCGAGCTACACGGGTACAACACAACCTCCAGAAGCCACGCAGCAGTGGCAGAGCCCAGCCGAGCATGCGGTCACACTAATGCTGCCCAGAGTGCTGGGCTGCGAAGCCACGGCACTTGGAAGGTTAGCTGTACACTGTGCACCCAACGGGCAGTGCTCTGAACCTGTGACAGACTGCTCAGGTATCCCACAGTAAGTTAAGGAGCTCTCTGTGCTAAGCAAAGCTGTGTGATCTATCAGGCTGAGCTCCTTCTAGCAAGGATAATTAAAATGGCATTTATGGAATAGAAAGAAGGCAAGAGGCTTTGGATATCTCACCCAAGATGTAAAAATAAATACGGAACCATATTAATATCACAGAGTTGGGGTTCGATCCCCGGGCCTGCCATGCTGGCCCCGCCCCCGGGGCGCGCACCTGTAATCCCAGCTCTTGGGAGGCTGTAAACAGGCAGATCACTATGAGTCGGATGTAGTAGTGAGACCCTGAACATCCTGTAGACCCTTCCCTTAAATACAAAAAAGAAAAAAATCACAGAGAGACATGTTCAGCACATGATGATGTTTAGGAGAAGAATCAAGAGATGAACTGACCTGACCAGAAAGGGGTGCTGGGAGCGAGGGCTCTTTTCCTGCTGTGTTCATCATGATCTGAGCTGATAAATAAAACTACTGAGTCTTAATACATTCTTAAGAGAGAAAGATTAATTTCTTACAAACACCAAGAGCTAACAAAAACAAATGCCCAACTAAACGTGGGCAGCTTAAAAGGCTCAGGCTCCAATGGAATTTTGAGTAACCGAATTACCATTAATATACCTGAAAACCAGGGTTACAGACTCATAGCCGCTGAGGGTCGCCACCCCTTGCAGGTCACTGCCAGGTGGCCGACTCACTGTCCAGGGCCCAGCAGGGCGCCTCCCTACAAGGGCGCAGGTGCTGTTGCTGTGGAGATGTAGCTAACTTCCGGCTGATAAGAGATAAGCCAGAAGCATCGTTTACTTCCCTGTAGTGATTCATTAGTTTTGTATCCAAATATTTTCTAACATTTCTTTATGAAATGTTCTACAGATGACTAGTTCTTCCAACAATCTTATACCTGCAATTGGCATCTTATTGATCACTTAATTAATGAGTTTATTAAAACTTCTAGTAGATTTATTTTATTCTTATGAATCTTTCTTTAGCTTTCTGAAATAATTTTAATATATAATTTATATGTACTAACTTAATATATAATTTATATGTACTACCTTAATATATAATTGTATGAATATATAATTCATACAAATTTAGTATATGTAATTTTATGTAATATATAATTTATATATAATTTAGAAACACATATTTCTGTTCTTTATGCATGTCAAAACATATACAATACCCCAAGAATATTTACAACTTTTAGTTTTTTATCTATTAGCTAAATTTAATACAAGTAAAAGTGAAAAGTACACTTTAGGATGTAGACAAGGGTGCGAGGCACTCATTCTTTTTTTTTTTTTTTTTGGCGGAACCAGGGATTGAACTCAGGCCCTTGTGCTTGCCAGGCAAGCGCTTATTCTACTGAGCCATCTCCCCAGCCCTGAGGCACTCATTCCTGTGAATAAAGTGTGGCTGCTCATGGAATCAGGTTAGAATAGCAGAGGAGGAAAATATTAGTAACATCACTTTCAATCCTTAGCTAAGGTCCTGGTATTATTTTAGCTAATGATTTTTCTTAAAACAAAAAATTCAAAAATCTAATTAATATCAATGTTTTCTACAAAATGTGCACAGCTAAATGCTTGTCTTTGAGTTAATGTTTGAAGACAATTTCACACAACTGTTTAGGTTATTATTAACTTAATAAAACGCAGTTAAACTATTCCAAGCCAGCTATAATATTAAAACTGAACGGCATGTGCTTAAAAGCCACTGTGGCTCGCACTGAGGCCCCGTCGGCGAGGGCTGGGACACAGCTAGTGGCACGCACCTGCCCAGCAAGTGCACAGTCCCAAGTCTGATTCCTGGTACCAAAACAAACAAAAAGATCCCGAGTATTCTTTCCTTCACCATCGAGCCGCCCATTTCCAAATTCCACCCCCATCACATTTGTTCCCTCCTCTTCTACGTGTCTGCAACACACTGCTCTGCTTTGCGTTATTTTGCCTGTCTGAAAATATTCTGCCACATGGTATTACTAGATAGGCTCATTCTAACCGACTTTTCTGAACTAAGATTCGGGGAGCCAGGTCACTGGCGCGGCCTCACAAGCATGCGAAGGTGCTGAATCCGAGCGCAGTGGTGGAGATCACAGGGACAGGGAGAGGCCTCCCCAGAAGGCGCGCTTGGCCTAACCTCCACGTCATGAATTTACTCCGCAGCTCAGCAGGTCTCCTGCAGGCGCTGCCACGGCACTCACCACCACGACTTCAGCCTACTGGACCAGAGGAGGAGCACGGGTTCAGACTCTTCTTCTAAAGTAGCTGATTCTTTGCTTAAATTATAGTGCTTTGTAGAACACTCTTCAGAATGTTATGAATTTACATGTGTCCTCCTACTTAGGTAAAGGAGACTAGCGACAAACTCACAACTGTGAAATTGTAGACGTGTTTGTAAAAACTGACATTTTCTAAAATGGTCATCATCTCAGGAAAAGCAGCAGAAAGACACTGACACTTTCTCAGTGGTTCATCACTATCTGAGTCCTGGGCCAAGCGTGTGGACCGCTGCGGGCCAACGGAACGTCACTGCATGAATGCCCTGTGCGCACGGTTCTGGGAGGATGTCAGAGGCCAGATCTCGGTGCAGCGCCATGAAAGCTGGCTAACAGGTGATAACCATGCAGCAGCGTAGGCCAGCGGAGCCAGTGGGTCTCTCAGAGCGCAGAAGCAGCCGCAGCTGTGCTGGTTCTCCTCCACTATCTTCCTTCTGGCCGAGCAGGAGCACAGGCAGGCAACGGGACAGTTCTTCAGCAGGGAAATGTTCATGTGCTCACGCCGTGCAGACAGGGTACTACACCCACTCTTGCCATTCCTGGGGAAACAATCTTGCACTTCCAGGAGGCACAGGCAGTGTCTCGTGCATGGGAAACCAGAGAGTGGCTTTACCAAGTGGGTCAGGAAATCACAGGCCTGCAAGCTTGCTTCTTTTTTGCTTTCCCAGTTATTGTTCATAGGATTAGGATTACCTGTGAGCTGGTCTTGTTGAAACACACCTGATGGGGAGAGGCCTCATGATCGTACTAACAAGCTGCTAATGAGGCAGGAGGCACCTGTGTCTCTCCTGAAGTGATTTCCAGGGATCTCGGGACAAAGCCAGGCCCGTATCATAATGCTTCAGGTGGCCATCAGCCTGCATGTCCTGGACCTGGATGGTCAGTAATGCCAACCTCTGCTGCTCGGACTGCAAGGGGAATGACAAAATACTCCGAGCATGTATGATGCTGGTGGTTCTAGGTCATCTCGCAGGACAGCACAGAGCAGGGAAACACTCCTGCAAGATGCTTACCTCACTCTATGCTCTCAGCAGAGCACGTGTAGCGCTGGCCTGCCGGGTAGCAATTCTTTCTTGGAAAACGGCGCTGTCTTTTGTCTGCAGACTCCCTCTTCACTCTGCTAAGTGCCTAACATGGTCTTAATGAGCAACAGAGCTAAACACACCTCAAGGTGGCTCAGGCACATAGCTGTGGCAGTGGGGGACTCAGTGGCCAGGAGCTGCCCCGATAGTTAGTTCCATCAGGTGTGCTGTTTTCAACACATTTGCTGATGAATTCCGTTACAGCTACAGGCGTGGCTTCAGGTGATGAGGAGGTGCTGCGGGGAAACGCAGTGGCTCGCCCACCTACTACACAGAGGCGGAGGGGTCAGCCCCTGGCAGCTACCTGTGACTTGAGAAGAGGGCCAGGGAGATGTTGTCAGGGCTTTTCCTGTATTCCATCATGACTTCACGTCTGGAGGGCCTGAGCCATTACACTGAAGCGCTCCCCGGGTCCCCTCCATGTTATGGCCTGAAGAGCCGCGTTAGCTCGCCCTGAAGTGCAGCATCCACAGTGGCAACATTGACATGTGTGCCCCCGTGGTGGCCCTCAGAGCTGCCCTTGGGGAACTTCTGGGTTGGGGCCCTCGGGCCCAGGGGCTGAAGGTGTCACTCACGACGCCTGGCCTGGGAAGCTCCTGCTGTGTGTTCTTGCAGCACCAGGTCATTTCACTGACCAAATCTGAGGTATCAAGAACTTTCTGTTAACTGGTGCTCTATGTGCTTGTCAGATAAGATGAGCCCCGAAACTTTATCCTTATTATGAGAGTAAGAGGCGTAGTCATTCTTTTGTCTCTTTGAGACGGGGCCCGCTGTGCAATTCAGGCTGGTGCGGGCTCGCTGTGTAGCCCAGGCTGGTCTCCAAGGATCCACCTGCCTCAGCATAGTGTGTGCAGAGATTAGCGACGTGAGCCGCCATGCCCACATCCAGCTGCCCGGTCAGCTTTTAATGCTACGCATAGGCAGGGAGAGGCAAACAGCGAAAATGCCAGAGGGAGGAAAACATGTAATATCTTTTTAAACACTAAAAGACGTGACCCAACGTCTCAGGAAGCGCAGATATTTATTATGTGACTGCTGCCCGCGTGTCAGTGGCCATTTCATTGTTTTGGGCTCCTACAACCTTGGCTTCGTCAGTAGGGCGCTTAGTTCATCACCCAGGGAGCCTTCCCACCCTGCGCTTTCTCCTCTGTCCCTGTGTTAGCTTTATTTTGTCTCAGGGTTTGGAAGGTGTTCCAGGCAGCACCTGGACAGGGGCTACAGTAAGGTGCACATCAGGGCGGGGGCGCCGTGGAGAAGGATGCTCAGCTCGGGGTCTGAGGCCAACAGAGAGGCAGGGGAAGGAGGTGGCACTCCGCGGTCCCCATCAGGATGTGTCTGCAGTGACCACAGGCCTCCCAGGAGACCAGCTCCTTAATGTTCCCACCACTGCCCAGGAGTGCCAGCAGCTTTCACTCACGGCCTTTAGGGACATTGCAGGTCCCAGCGTAGCACGTTCCCTGGCGCCTTTCGCGCTACAGAGCGCTGTACTCTGTGCCTGTCCTAGGAGCGCAGGCCTCCGAGAGGGTGTGCACTTGCCCCAGGGTGTGTCTGGGCTCATTCTGCGTACTCAGTGTCTGTCCTAGGAGCTCAGGCCTCTAAGAGGGTGTGCACGTACCCCAGCAGCTCATGGAGGTGGAAAACAGCAAAACAGCACGAGCACAAAGGGAGGCGCAGCAGAGAGCCAGGCTCTCTCCCCGTACTGTACACAGCCTGCCCGCCCGAGGGCGGGTGCAGCCAACACACCCATAGTCCCAGCAGTGGACCAGGGATTGACGACAAACTGGGAGCTCACTCCATGACTGCGGGAGGCTTTGGGGGACAACTAGACATAAACCATAACAGAGGGAGAAGTGGGGAGAGAGGAAGGGGGAGAAGAAAAGAACAGAGAAGAGGGGAGGGGAGACCAGGGAGGGCAGGCAGTGAGGAGAGGAGAAGAGGGGACCCCGGGAGGAGCCTGCACTCAGTGCAGCTGCCCCTCCCCTCTCTTCTCCTCTCCCCCAGGGCACACTGCTTGTCACAGGGCAGCGGCTCAGATTCGCTCACCTCCCATCTGGACTTCTACGTGTGAGTAGACAGAAGCAGAGACAGAAAAGCAAACTGTGGCAGTGCACCAGGGATAACTGGGAGAGGGCCTCCCAGCACATGAGCATGCAGGACGAAGGTGCGATGGGGTGACTGATGCGTAAATGATAATGAACCGCACCAAGCTTGGGAAAGCGGCCATGCACTTGCATATAAGTGTCCTCGGTGTTGCCAGGCTATCTACAGGGCACATCAAAGGGTGCCTGAAAGTGCAGCTTCTTTCTGCCCCTGTGTGGCTTGGTCTTCTCTGCCCCTCCTTGTGTCTCCATCCTGTTTCTGCCTCCGTCTTCCCATGCAAAGGCCAGGACGATCTGTGCAAAAACTGTACAAGTCGTACTCTCAAGGAAATTTTTTCAGGAAACTGCAGCACACTCCTCCCCTGCTTTCAGCAAGCTTTAGTCAATTGCTTCGAGGAACACAACTCTATTCCTGAATACTGGACACCGCACACTTTATTGTACACTGCTTCTTGTCCTAGGCCTTCTGTCCATCCAGGACAGACCAAGATGTACACTATCCTGGAGGTGGAGCAGCAAAGATTGATATTTTCCATTCAATAACAAAGACAAAATGCGCCTAAGGATGGCAGGCATGAGGGAGATGGAGCAGACGTGGCCACAGGACAGGCGGGCACAGGGTATCCTTGGGGAGGAGGGAGGAGGCACAGCCCTGGGTGAGGGGAGAGCCCTGGAGGGACAGGCCTCCAAAGCAGCAGGCCTCACTGTTCATGAAGGAGGAGAGAAGTCGTGGACAAGAGAAGAGGTTCAGCCCAGTCGGTGGGAAGACACAGGTGGGGTCTGCCTCAGTTCTCTCAGGGCAACCTCAGTCCGGCCATTACAGGCAGATAAGAAAGTGCAGAAGCGCAGAATGAAGAACAGAAACAGTGAGGACCAAGTCAGGGTCGAGGCAGTGAGGGCACGTTCTGGCTTCTATTCTAGTGGAGCACAGAACCCAGGCTAGGCAGCCATGGAGGTCCGAGGCTGATGCTGGAGCAGCCTGTGAACTGGGGGACAGGATCATGGGACGCAGGTGAGCACAGGATGTCAGCCTCAGGCCTGCGCAGGACCCAGAACCTTCTCCACATGGTAGGCAGGCGTACAGCCTCCTCTCTCAGCTGAGGACACACACAGATGCTCCTGAGCCAGCGGACCTGGGCTGTGGTTGGGGGCAGATCCCCGAGGCAGTGAGTCAGGCCCAACAAGGGGTGTACTTGTAATTGTGAGGTTGAAGGTCAGGGCCCAGGCCTGCTGGTCTGTGCTTATGCATGGACTTGTGGCCATGGCGGTCTCCTGGCCTGCCCTCTGAGTGCTGTGGCATCCTCTGTGATCTTCCACTAACTTACAGTGGAAGACAACATGCAACTTGTCCTAACGGGCATCAGAGTTAACCCAACCAGCCAGAGACAAGCCAGGAGCAGGGGTCTGAGGTAAGCAGCTCCTCTGTGACGTCTCCACAGCCAAACTCCAATCACGAGGAACCCCACCCAAACCCCGAGGGCCACTTACAAACAACTCATTCTCATAATAAAAATGCCTGCTTCTTAAGACCAAAAACCCAGTCCATATGGGACACTAAAAAGAATAGTGAAGTACTGCTCTTTGACCTATGCTGGATCTGAACCAGAGAATGTAATGTGTGTGTGTGTGTGTGTGTGTGTGTGTGTGTGTGT
>NW_004524775.1:1942976-1950773 GCF_000260255.1 Octodon degus | reverse complement strand
AAGCACAGTGCAGACGCGGCGCGTACGCTCGTCTGCTTCCCAGAGGGACCAGCATAACAAAACAAACACACTGTGTCTCTTGTGTGCAGAACCAAAGAGAGCGACTGAGAAAGTGCAGTAAATACCTCAGAAACGCACAGAAATTGTTGTCCTACTCACAATTCTCCCAGAAGCATGCAATTAATTCAGAATAAAAGGTAAACAGTGACAGTGCTCACGGCCTACACAGTGGCGTTACCGGGAACCACATTCGTGTTTGCTTGTGCTCTGCTGGCTGTTGCCGCTGGCGCATCACTGCCATGACTGCCTTGGAGTAGCCTGCTGAACACGCGAAATGCGCGCCAGTGAGCACGCTGTGGCCGCAGTGTGCACTTACCTTAAGATGCTGCTTGGGCCGGGGAGAGAGCTCAGCGCTCGGGGCGCCTGCCTGGCAAGCACGAGGACCTGCGTTCGATCCCTCGTACCGCGTGCTGCTCCAGAGCCCCAGGCGCGTGCCTGTAATCCTAGCGCTGAGTCGGAACCATGCAGTAAGACACTGTGTCCAATAAAACAACAAACGAAAACTCTGCTCAACCCAAATCAGAGTCTAGGGAAGCCGACAATATGCTGGCAAGGGTCCTCACTTCCTCCCCTCCACTGCTCCCTGGGACTCAGGGAGGAAACAACTCCCAGCGTTAGCGGAGAGCTCTGGAAAATCCGCACACCTGCTTCCAGCAGGGACTACGCACGCAGCTGTTTTTCTTTTTTGGGGGGCCAGCTCAGCCCACCCTGGAGGTGGGGCTGGCACAGCATGTGCTACCGGGGATTGAACTGCGGTCCTGTGTGCTTGCCCAAGCTTGCCCAAGCAGGTGCTTTAGCCGCAGAGCTATCTCGCCAGCCCCTACACACGTAACTTTCTTGTCTGAATTAAGCCATCACTTTCCAGACCACATTGAATGGCACCTCCATTCACAGGCGTGTGTCAGTGTTCCACGCCCGCTGTGTCTTCAAAGAGCACCGGGCCCTCCTGTGACTGGACTGCCTGTTGTCCGGGCAACACCGCAGTTTCCCTCATCAGCCAGAACCAGAGTCCGGCCCGTGGGGCACGCAGCCGCTCCGCTTCCCTGTCCATCAGGACAGTGCTGAGGGCCGTCCACAGGCCCCAAGCGCGCTCCCACCACGTGACTGCAGAGGCAGCTTCAGGGCAAAAGGTGATTCCTCTGATTTGAAGCAATTTTTTTTGCACTTAGTTTCTGTCTTGGCACATTTAAAACCAGAAGGCCTTTTTGCGTAATGCAAGCTTAATATAACGAAAAACAGAAACGGTTTCTGAAATGCCCGGAAGGGCTGCTGCGCAGGCTTCTCCAGAACCATTGTGTGCACGCTGATCCTGCCACAGCACACGCTGCCACACTTTCTCCAGAGAAGGGCGATCTTCACAGGAACTCGACGCCAGAATAACTTTGGAGAAGTGCGTGTGCCAAAGTACATTATGAGCAAGTTCATAAAGGTGGGCAAGACGAAATTTCTTAAGGCTAACACGAGGTATTTTGAAACAACCACCCCCGGCCATGGCTCAGCTTGTGCGCAGCGTTCCCCAGAGCCCACATGTGGGCGGCTCGGTCCCCAGTGCAGCCACACTCAGAGGTGGGCTTTCAGCAAGCAGGAGATGGAGTGGATTCTGACACGGCTGGAGACCCACCCACAGAGAGGTTCACAGCTGTGTGGGCTCCGGGGAGCTGACAGAAGCTGGGAGGCGAGGCTTCATTGAAGGCGGTGGACCCTTGGGTCCTCGACCACGAGTCTCTCGTCTGTCTTGTCTGTCCTCCCGCACCCTCCAGCCCTCCCCCTCACTTCTTCTCACTCCTCCACACCTGGCCATCATCACGCTCTGCCTCAC
Organism: Octodon degus; assembly: GCF_000260255.1. Taxonomy (NCBI): domain Eukaryota; kingdom Metazoa; phylum Chordata; class Mammalia; order Rodentia; family Octodontidae; genus Octodon; species Octodon degus. Next base: position 1,948,894 of record NW_004524775.1, on the reverse strand, counting down.
TATGGGCCCTGAAACAGCGGCGCTGGCACTGGTAGACCGAGACGTCTGAAACCATGAACCAGAATAAAGCCTTCCACCGAAGCTGCTTCTCAGGGGCTCTGTAGCTGCAAGGGAGCCAATGACAAGGGGGGTGACAGTGGACTGACGGAGAAGAACTTCATGTACAGTGCTGCAGGCATCTCTGTGTGATCTGACAGGCTTCTGCGATAGCTGCCACCAGGCAATCGTGTGCAGGGACTGGGCCCTCCCCACCTCTGATTTGTTATTTTTGCTAATCTTGTTAACGTTATTTATTACTAAGGCTGACACAGTGACTTCACTGGCTGCCTGGGCTGTGACTACTGACTACCACTGCAGGTCTCCTTTTCGGCTACAGACGTTAATTCTCTGGTCTTCTACAGAAAGGCCCATCTTGGGCTTTTAGAGCAGTCCACATACCCACCAGGTCCCAAACCTCTGGGCCAAAATGAATGACCCTGGGAACAGTCGCGGGCCAGATGGCAGATGGCAAACACCACACCAGCCTTCTGGGGCTTCTGCATTCGCTTGTGCCTCAGATTTCAAAGACAGGCTAACTTCTACTTCCGTCACTTCAGAATTTTAATATGACAGACTTAGAAGAGTAACTAAGAACTCACCTATGGTGACTGACAGCCACATGGTTACATATGGTGGCAGAGAGGAGAGAGGACAGTACCCCTTCTGGGAGGGAGGCTGGGCAGACCAGGGGAGTGGGGACGCCTCACTGGGAGATGGGGGCTCGGCAGGGCACAACAAGCAGAGCACCAGCAGGGTGCCTGTGTGGCCCTGCTGCAGGCCTCTGGCAGAATGCCTTGAGTTCTGTGGTCTGCGCAGAGTGAAGACTCAGCCCTGGGGGTGGTACCGCTGAGTGTCCAGTGTGCATGTGTGCTGGTGCCCTCCAGCTGTCCCAGCCTTCCATAGATGTCCTCTCTTTGTCTTTCTCTAAACTCTGGCTTTGCTACCATCTCCCCCGGCTGGATCCCACCTTGCAGGACTGGCCCAGCACTGCTGCGGAAGGTCATTGCTGCCGAGTGCGCAGTGTCCACCAGCAGCCCTGCTCCTCCTCCATCACCCTCAGACCTGAAGAAACTCCAGGAAACAAGATGACCCACCTTTGTGGGCCACTACTCTGGCAATGGCTGACCTCAGGTAAGCAGCCTTGGGCCACTTTTGTCTCTGTCTATGCAAAAGGTTTCACAGTCTACTTCTCTTCTAACTTGGATGTGTCTACTTTTGTCATGCAGCCCTTCCCAAGCACCTTCCTCAGGTTCTGCAGTATTACAGTCATCCTCATGACCGTGCTCACAGACTTCCTGGAACACCACACAGAGGGATGGCCACTTCTGTCCGGCCTGCTTGCCTCCTCTCAGACCACCTAATTCACCACATCCAGCACCCATAAGAAACCTGTCCCTCTCCTCCAGTAGCAGCCCTCCTGGATCACTCCAAGTAAGATCTGCGAGTGAGGGACCTGTCCGGCCGGGGCTCCACTTTTCTGAAAGGCAGGTCCACAGCCAGGGTCAGGTGGGCTAGGAGACTGTGCCCCGCCCTGTCAAGGAGGCGCGGAAGCACGGCCTCAGCCCTGGCAGTCACCACCCCCAGTTTCTACTGGACCTGATTATGCCGTCCTCACTTCCTAAGGGGCAATGAACCGCAGGGGTCAGTCAGCAGCAGGCGCTGGCGTGCTCCTTGGAGTGCTCCTGCTCACTCTGCTCAGCACAGACGCAGTTTCTGGCCCTGCGCATGCGCTTCCGCCCTTCTGGATCCTCCTTTTCATCTTTTCTTTGTTGAGCACTATAGGTCATAAATTTTGGTGACAGCCTTTGCCCAGACTGGACCTGCAGTCTTACTGCCCAGGACTTCCTGGGCGTTTGCACCTCTTGAGATGCAGATATCGTAAGCAGCTTTCCGTAAGACACGCAGTCTTCCTACCGAGTTCATCCTGTGAGGAGGAGCAGCGCAGGTCCTCTGTGCCAGACGCGGTATGTCCTGACTGACCAGCCTGAGGTAGTGTTCAGTCGCCTCCCCTCAGGAGAAGAGGTCCTGGACAGCAGTGCCAAGCGGGGGAGTTCAGACTCCTGCGGCACCGGCACACCATGTGAGATGCTCCTGCGCAGCGCTGAGGTCCAGCTGTGGAGCTCTGGGTGGGCGGGGAGCCCCGGGGAGCCAGTAGGAAACAGGGGCCTCCCAGGACACTGGCGCCACGTCGGAGGCATCAGCAGAGCTTCACAGCAAACACGGCGAGGCCCTTGTGGTGCAAAGTCCACAGCCGGCTCTGCTCCATAAAGGGAATTTCCAAAAAGGGAAAACACATGCATGCTCCACGCTTTAAAATATCCAACAGAAACTCAAAATGGCACATTGTTAGTGTAAAAAACCACAAGCACTAAGAGGAATATAACCTAATGCTTCGCTAACACATACGAATATAAAAATGGGAGAAATGTTAACAATTAAAAGATGCATTAAAGCGCAAGGTACTGAATTCAATCCCTAGTACCAAATAAAATTAGATAGGTGTCAATCAATTTATACTTCTTTCTTAGTCAAAAATTAGCCTTTTGAATGCTTTTGTTTTTGTAGACTTATGAGGTCACAACATTTTGATTTTAATTTCTGGTATTTTCCAACAGATAACATCGCAGCCTGATCCAAATCTCAGTGCCATCTTCAATTTTATCTTTGAACCTCAAAAGTGAAGCCCGCTGGGGCATGAGCTGGGTGCAGAAATCCTTCCTGGTGGCAACGACTATCTAGAACCCACATGGTCACCTACTTCTGTCACTAACTTTACATCAGTTTGTGCGTACTCCTGGTAAGAGTGACATCGAGAAGGGCGGCAGTAGCAGGCGGCGTTGCCCTGCTTTGCTCCCGTACTCGCCATAGTCTGCACGCTTCAGCTGAATGAATTTGAGGTCCCCAAAGTCATTCACTAGCTCAGAAGAACATCTGAGCTAGCAGTAAGGTCATGTGACACAGCAGCAAGTCGTTTTAAATGATTACCTTGTAGAGTTGCCATCACTGAAAACGAGTCCAGAGCTAGAAAATGGTGTGTGTGTGTGTGTGTGTGTGTGTACGCACGTGTGTGTGTGTGTGTGTGTGTGTGTGACCTATCTGGGTGTATATTAATTTTCTAGCTTGGTCTTTCCTCACAGTGAACACAAACAGAGGTTGTCCCATTACCTTCAGAGGATCTGCTGAACACCAGCTAAACAAGTCCTAATGTTTAAAGGCCAGGGTTACAGTCATCCCAGAAATGCTGAAATGTCGGAGTGAACAGGGTGTCTGGAAAGTGGCCTAACTGACACACTGCCTTCTGGTAACCTGGTTCTCACTGACGGCTGGGCTCAGAAACATAACCAAAGGCAGCGACGCTAGTGTAAGAGCAGAAGAGCTGGAAAACCAGCCTACCCTCAGCCTCGCGCACTGCTGGGCACTGGCTCCCGCCGCGAAACAGCGTGCCTCTCACGGGACCACCCCCAGTGCACGTGCGCACACACACACACACACACACACACACACACACGCACACCGAGACACGGTGATCTTCCTCAGGGGATCTGTGGGGTGACGTACAGAGCAAACAGTTTACTCTCTATTCTTTTTTTTGTGGCTGACTCAGCCCACCCGGGGGGAGGGGGTGGGGTTGGCAAGGTATGTGGTGCCGGGGATCGAACTGTGGTCCCTGAGCTTTGCTTAAGCTTGCCTAAGCAGATGCTACAGACTGCTGAACTATCGCACTGGCCCATCACTATTCTACTGGTTGCTCAACCCTTTTAATAGAAATTCACCCAGAAGGGCTGGCTAGATAGCTCAGTAGACTAAAGTGCCTGCTTAGGCAGAGCGCAGGGACTGGGGTTCGGTCCCTGGCACCACATGCTGTGCTGGCCCTGACCCTGGGATGCGCTGTGCTGCCGATTGAGCCTGGGTGTGTTGGCATGTGCCTGTAATCCCATTGCATGGGAGGCTGAAAACAAGAGGATCACTAGGAGTCTGATCTACATAGTGAGACCCTGTAGACCCCGTACTAAATACATTTAAAAAGAAAAAGAAGTTCACCCAGAAACATCATGTTGCCTCTTCCACCTTTTCCCTGTGAATAGGGCGGCCTTTGGAAGGAGAATGATCCAATCCCAGGCTTCAGGGTACAGCCCATGGAGGTGGTAATTCAGAATCATGAGACCTGTGCAGCCCTGTCAACCTCGATGAACTATGAGTTCACCTTCTGTAGCTAGAACAATGTGATACCGAGTGAGGCAGGAAAAGGAGGTTCATTTACTCAGTTGTAGAGGTGGAATGGTGCACCTCCAGTCAGGGCCTCATGGTAGACAGGGTTTTGGTGGCAGTAGGGCATACAGGACAGGTTATATGGTGAGACAGGAGGCCAGATGGACTGGATCAGGGACTGGGTCAGGCTCGTTCTTCCGATAGCAAGTCACTCGCTTTGGAAGTAGCCAGGCACCAGGCGACGACACTCACCCATCCTGTAGACGGTGCTTCCACCGACCTACTCCCGAGGCCCGCCTCCGAGAGGTCTCGCCACTGTCCACATCACTCTACTGGACACTGACCTTCTGGCACGTGTACTGTGGGGGCTAGCCAGCCACACCCGGCCCAGAGCAGCTGGCACTCGGGTGAGCAGCTTTCAGCACACCCGGCCTAGACATTCTGTGCAGAGATGGAGGACCTGGGCAGATGGCCTCCGGCTCACAGCGCACTGGGCTGCACCAGGCACTGTGCTGCATCCACTGGCTGTGGCCACAGAGACACACGCGTTTCAGAGCCCTGGAGCCCTGTCAGGGGCAGGGTGAGTGCCACGGTCACACTTGACCACAAGCACCGAGGGCTCGTCCTTTGCAAGCATCGTGCTCCTGCATTTACGCAGGTAACTCAGCTTCACTGTCACGCAACGCCAGTAACATCAGTCCTTTATTGTCCTCTTCTCTCAATAAGAAAACGAAGTCCTTGAGTGACTCCTAGAATACCGCCCACACTCGCACCACTCACGGAGGTGGAGTTCAGCTTTGCATACCGGAACTGCGGTCCCCTGACTCGCGGCCACATGCCAGTGAGGCACAGCAAGGATGAAGGAACACGCTACGGACTCACGTGTGGGCCGAGGGTCCAGACAGGACTTCAGCACTGTTGCAGGAACCTGTTCCTGGGCTTCAGCACTGTTGCAGGGCTCAGCCTGGCAGCAGGGCGTCCAGTGTGGGCAGGGAGAGCTTCTCCAAGGCTTACGCTGCCGCCGTACTGGGAACGTGAAGGGCGAGAGGGGGTACAGCAGGAGACACACCGGGGCAGCACCCAGGTACAGTGTGGACAGTTAGGGGCCAAGGGACCGCATCCACATCTGGGCCTCACGCCGGCTCACCAGGACAAGAGCACACCCTGAAGAGCGTGACGGCCACGTGAACCCTACTGTGAAGTAGTGAGGGGGTCAACTTAATCAAACTGTGGAATCTGGGGGTGGGGTGGGGCCTTTTGGAGGTGCTTGGGATTCAACAATATCATTTGGAGGAAGTCTACGATGGTATGGTGGTGGCTTTGTGAGAGAGAGAGACCAAAGGAGACTGACACATGCACTCTCTTTCCACGTGGTACCCTGTATGGTGGGGGGCCTCTATCAGCCAAAGACCCTTCCCAGATGTGAGCCTCGGCCCTTCCCAGATGTGAGTCCTGGCCCTTCCCAGATGAACCCAAACAATCCCTCCTTAGAACTCCCCTGGGTGGTAGTGCTGTGTTACTGACAACAGAAAACAGATAAAAGAGTTTCTGCCGGCCTCCGGGGTCTCTAGGCGAAGTATCTCTCAACTGATGTCCAGGGCCAGCGTCCAGGGCCATTTGCCATGCAGGTGAAGGAATGCAGGCTCCTTTGGCTGTAGGCTGTGGTGCAC
>NW_004524775.1:1923442-1938874 GCF_000260255.1 Octodon degus | reverse complement strand
ATCAGACCAGGGAGAGAAATAAAGGGAGCAAAGACGGGCCAGAGCTGCCTCATGGACACCCTTGCTTCACTCCCAACTTCGCGAGGCCACTTTGGAGCAAGCCCCAAATGTCACGCTACCACAGTCACATATTCTTCAGTCTGTAGCTCCCAATTAAAACACACTAAACACAAGTACACATAACATGCTTAAATAGTTATGATGATTCCTGATTTTTATCAGATCTACAAAATCAATCCCCCCCCCCCGGTGATATACTTATGTTCTACAGAGACACACGTGTTTGAATGCAGGACAAATCCTTTCTCATGCAATTTTTGGGCACTCTTTAAATATTCATCCACACCTAGTTTTCACACATCCTGTCCGCCTACATTACTTTCCTTGTTGATGTTGGCAGCACTTGTTCAGAATAATAGGATAAAGTAGCTCCATCAGACCCCTGGCTGAGGGCATAGCCACCCGCGGAGGAGGCATGGGGCTGCCAGTCTTTTCATGTCCCAATTGTCCTGCTCTCAGCTGTTTCTTTCCAGTCTTCTCTACCTTTATTGTATACATTTTAGTGAAATACTGTATTTTAGAGCCAGGAAGATGATCCCCTCCAATAGCACAGCTTTCAGACAAGGATTTAGAATGAATCAACATTTATTGTTCAAATGATTTCCCATCCCACAACATGCGTTGGAGACTGTCTCCCAGCAGCAGTGCTGGGGCTTGGGTGCTCTCGAGCGGATTAGTGCCAACAGCAAAGGGCTGGCTGCCCTCCTTCCTCCGAGACTTCTTGGCCTGCTGCTACAGGCAGATGCAGCAGAAGGGTCCTCACCAGCGCAGGCTCTTGGGCCTGGACTTGCCTGTCTCCAGAACCATGAGAAGAGAACCCATTGCTTGTAGGCTGCCCGGCTTCTGGGGTTCCCACATAGAGCACAGAGTGCTGACGCAAGTTCCACTGTACTTAAATCCAGGGGACTGAAAGACAAAGCGTTTCTCATGACAAAGGATTTTTAGTTGTAAAAGAGTAGTAAGTTATGGTTATTTTCAGACTTGGACTGCCATTTACTATAAAACAGATGGCATCTGTCACTTCTCTTGTTGCCAATATTAAGATTTGAGATTTTAAGGGGAAACTGGAAGTTTGGAAAACTTACATTCATCATTCATCATAAGACTGACAGCTTCACCGTGCTGAAGTCCTTTGCTAACAAGACTGGTGAGGACATTTACAAATGCAATTTAGGGAAATTCAGTCAACACTCAGAGGATACATATCATTCTGTAAATTAATATATATTTTAAAAAGACTGTTGTGTGATGTTACAAAATCATGCAGGGTTAAAGATATATTCCAAGTGTGAGAGAGATGAATGGCTTGCAAGAAAGCGAAGCAGGCAGAGTCCTTTGATAAAGTTTCAGGCTTCACATTGTAACTGAAATTTAAGAAGCAACTAGTCAAGTTTGGTGTCACCTCAAGAAGGAGTAGTCGCTGTTATCTGAAAAATGTAATACATTCGCTGAATTTTAAGCCGCTTATCTGCTTCAGGCCAGGTTTCTTCTGTCAAAATAAAAAACTGCAACAGAACAGATGCAGAACAGACAAAAAGCATGTCTTTCACTAAGCCAGACATCAAAGATATTTGCAAAAATATAAGTCTGTGTTACTGTTCTCACTAAATGATTTTTAAATGTCTATTTTGTAAGGCATCTTACTCAAATAAGCTTTTCATCATTTTAAATTCATAAATGAATACTGAAGTGTCTAAGTTTCAATTTGTAAAATTGGGGGTTCAAAAATCCCAAGGGATCTGAACATGACCGAGTGCTTTCGCCATCCGTGTGCGCTCATGCACCGAGGGTCCCGTACCTTCTGTCAGCCTACATGTTTGAATTTGCGGTGCTAGCGCAGACTGCACTGGCATCCCAGCACTTCAGGAGATTGAACTGCTCAATAGACGTGCGTGACGGGAGGAGTGGAGAGGGCCTCCTTCCAGTTTCAGCAGGACAGAAGGAGGGACTGGACACTGAACACAAGGAAGGACTGTGACTAGACAGGAATTATTGTACAAGCGCGTCACAATGGAGTCCTGTGTAGAAACGTACAAAGAACAGTAGTGTTTTACTCTTCGGATCATGTATTTTTACATTTTATTATGAAATTTTAAACTTCTAAGAAAAGAAATTTTATAACGAAAGTCCAAATGCTCACTGAAAGCTCACCTTGCACTCAATAGAGGAAGCACCTAGGACACGAAATGCGAATGAGCAGGAACAAGACCTCGTCCGACCACACCAGAGATAGGATGGCAAGAGGACAGAACAGGGCAAGACGAATGAGGGCCACGTGGGGGACATACAGCGTCCCGAGGGAGGCAGGCCCGACAGTGACTTCAGACTTCACTCCACAAACCCTACAGCCCAGAGACCATGGAACAATGCATTTCAAGTACTAAAGGAAGGTAATAGCAACCTTGGGACCCGGGTGGTGATCGCGTCACCACTGTGGGTAAGGAGGCCGAGCTTGAGAGGCGGCCGAGTCACTAAGCCAAGCCCTCAGGAACGAGATCAGCGCTCCTGCGTGGAGGCCCAAGGGAGCTCCTGCCCTCCTCCTGTGGTATGAGGACGCTGCAAGGACACACAATCTTCGAGACAGACAGTCTCTTAAGAACCAAGATCAAAAGTTCCTCGATCGTGGACCTCTGAGTCCCCAGAACTCAGAGCTACACATTTCTGCTGCTATAAATTAGCCAGTCAAAGCTTCTCTCAGCACAGTATGGCTGGACTCAGATACTGTCCTCCCTCCCCAGTGCCCCCGAATTCCACTCTGCAGCAACCTTTCTCAAGCATGTCTGGGATCTTGCCGCTTCTCCCCACAAAAGCTTGCGCTGTTTGCCTTCTCATGGGAGTCTTCCGCCTGCGGGCCTTGCAGGCCCTGCTTGGCCTCCCTCGCTCCCTTCTGGCCCAGTCTGCCTGCGCGTGCAGGGCCTGCCCGCCATCCCCTCCTCCCAGGGCTCCATGCACTGCGCCGGGCTGTGTGCCTGGAGCTGGAGCCACCTAGAGTGCAGGCTCTTCTGACAGCCCGCGGCAGAAGCAGCGTCTCCTCTGAAATGCCGGAGGACATTTATGCTCCGACCACGGTTTGTAACGTTATGTCCTGTGTTAGCATGTTATCTGTAGCATACAGTTATTGGAAAGAAGAAAGCACAGTGCTTAGAAACAGGAAATCTGGGAATTACTCTGTTATCTGGACAATGGGGAATCCAGGGACCTCGAGCAAGTCGCTGCACTTCAGCATCCTTCTTTGGAAAAATGAAGAAAATGATGGCAAGTTGGCCCTTCAGATCCACAGACCCCTTGCCCATGGATTCAGCCGGCTGAGGCCTGAAAATATTTGGAAGAAACTGTGCCTTCACCGAACACATGCAGGCTTTATCACTTTCCCCTAAACACTATGGCGGAACAACTACTAACATGGCGCTTGCCCTGGGGTGTATAAGCACCACAGAGGTGACCTGGAGGCACACGAGGATGTGTATGCGTCCACACAGCTGGCTCCTCACGGGTCTTTCCTCGGGCGCTGGAACCACTCGCCCACGAGTGCCAAGGAACAGCTGGGCCGCTCACACTAGGGTGTTCTGAGAGCAACTAGAACAGCATCTCACTTCTAGTAAGTATTCAGTCAATGCCCACTCCACTGCGGTCCTGGGCTCTTGGCTACACTAGAGCTGTAACTCTCTCTGGTCCTGGAAGCCAGGGCCTGTGTTAGCTGCCTTCCCACCACCAGGGAAAGAACAGCGCCTTACCACTGTTTGTGATGGTGTGCACTGGTACTGGCATGTGATCCGCAGCACACAGTCACTGGAGATGAAACAGCGGATGCCTAAAGTCTCGTGGAGACGAGGCCCGTTTTGGCTCCTGGTTTCAGCAGTTCCACTCTGTGGTCAGCTGGCTATGAGACGGAGACAAGCTCTGGCAGGAGGCTTGCAGTGGACAGCTGCCCCGAGGCAGCCAGGAGCAGGGCCAGAGGGAGGCACCGAGCCGGCACGCTCGCGGCAGCGTGCTCCGCGGCCTCCCTGCAGCCAGGCCCCATCGTCCCAAGCAGGCGAGCACAGGATGCAGTCAGGCAGAGGCCCAGCACTCCATGGCCGGTCGCCCTGCAAAGGCCCCACCGCTGCCCATGTCAGACATGGGACACACTATGTCTGGCCCGAACTCGCCCTCAACCTTTCGTTGCACCAGCATGGACATGACTCCTCCCAGCAGTGAGCGGGCACAGCCCAGCTTGTGACCTCTGTGGCTTCCGGTTTCAGAGACCCATGCCACCAAAAAATCCTGGATCTCAAGCACCAACTGTAGGCAGCACTCAAGGGACTTGTGGTGTTCGCGCCAAAGTGAGAGGCCCTTGGAGGTGCTAAACCTGAGGACTCAAATGCGTCACTTTCCTGGGCTCATCAGGTGGTCCCAGAGCAAACCACCACCCTGAACACCGAGGAGATGGGAGCAGAGAGAGCCGCAGTGCTGAGGCAGGGACCACAGTGCAGGAGCACGTGCCTGGAGCAGAAGCTGCGGGAATCGACAGTGAGGGAAACTGAAGAGGCAATTCTGGTGACCTGCTGGAGGCTAGTGTGAACCAGGATGACAGTGAGAAGCTTCTGGCTGTGCCATCCTCAGAGGTTCTTCGTCAGCTTCACAGGCTTTATGTCCAGGATGCTGAAAGGCTTGCAGAATGAATATTCAAGAAAGTCCCTTTATTCTTCCTGGCAGGAGCAGGCTGACATGACCACTGTGAAGCACACCCAGAGGATCTGTCACAGCAGGCCCCGACTCTGTCAGGGACAGGCTCCGTAAGGCCTCATCTCCTTCCTCCACCTTTCTGTCTGAGAAAGGGGAATAGTGGACAGGGATCGGAGCTCCCAAGAAGCAGACTGGTGTGCTACAGCCACAGAAGGGAGCAGGGACAGAGGAGGAGGACAGAACGCTGGGGAAACACTCGTGAGGTGCAGAACACAGGCCCAGCTCAGCGCCAAGGTGCACAGTTGGCTCACAGTATCTTGGGCTCCACACTCACAGGGCACAGATTCTACCACAACAGACAAAAGATATTTAAGAACAGTGCATCTCTTCCTTGGGGTTATCTCCTCAATGACGCCTGTAACAATCACGTGCGTGGCATTTCCATCATGGGGAGCAAGTGATGAATATGCCAGGGATGGGCCCTAGAGACAATTCAGTGTGTGAGAGAGCTGCAGGACACCGAGCGAAGGCTCTGGCACTCCACACACAAGACTTCAGCATCTTCAGGTTTGGGCATCCTGGGGGTTCCGGGAACCCCCAGCGGCGGACACCAACAGACAGCTGCAGTTACCAGATTCCAGAATGCTCCTCCTCATCACTGCCCGAGCAGGGCTCCAGTCCGATAGGGTAGAGTCGCCGGAGTAGACGGTCTCTGAGGAGCACTCAGGGAGGCCCATCTTCAAAGGGAGACAAACAGGAGGAGGGTGGAGGAATTCTACGCCGCTTAGTACCGAAAGTTACAGCAAGCATGGAGGACAGCTCGACTCCCAGCCAGAGCTACGCCTGCTTTCATGCAGAGGGGCCATTTACTTTGGTACCTATTAACCGACACAGTAGACCTGACTCCCAAAGAACTCTCTGTACTGTGGCTGCAGCGCATAATAATAGTGTATTTCAAGACTGCTGCAGGTATGATTTTTAATGCTTTCCCTACAACACAAAAAGAACAGTGACCCGGTGTTATGTTAACAAACTTGACTGAATCATTCTATAATGTGCATATGGATAAAAATATCACATGATAGCTCATAAGTATAAAAATTTTGTGATTAAACATAAATACAATTAAGGAAAATATATAAGACATGGCAAAAGAAAAAAATAAACATAAAGATAAAAGAAAAAACCAATCATTTGAATGTTACATATGCCACAGATGTTGTAATTATCAGACAAGGACTCTAAAATACCTGCGGCTAATATAGTAAGGTTCTAATGGGAAAAATAAATGCCGTGCAAGAATAGGTGTGCAGGCAATGTAAGCGGGGAACGGCAGGTCCTAAGGAAGAGGTAAACGGAAGGGACACGAGTGAAACGCGCTGCAAGACAAATGTGGGGCTCCTTGGTGGCCCTCAGCAGACCTCTGCTGGGCCAGGGCCGGACTGGAGGGCGAGCGCAGATCAACGTAAACCTTGCCAACAAATGGAAGGAAAAATAAATCCAAGGACCCAGACACCAAGACCGCCGGGAAACTGCAAGATGCATAATATACATGTTATTCAAATACCAAAAGGAGAAGAGAGAGGGGAACAAATTGAAGCAAGAAGTTAATAGCACAGCATTTTCCAAAATTAAAGGCAGAACAGGAAGTTCAGAGAACATGAGGGCTAAATAAACAGAAAAACATAGTCATTTTATGATGCCACACAGGCGAGTTGTACCCCAATGCAAAATACCCCAAATGGCTGCTTTTGGAAGAAGCCAGGACATCGAGGCTGTAAATGTTTACCTCTCAGAAACAAAGATGAGCGCCACCACGCCCAGTCTCAAGCTGGCAAGGGGTGGACTGTAAAGGTCAATACATTGTGTGAACTTAAGAAGTTTAGAAGCTCAACTACGTCGCTCAGCAGGTGGCCGGAGGCCTCACTTTGTAAGCACCGTGAGGCAGGCACCAGGCGCTAAGAGGGCTACTGCCGCCCCGGAGGTGGCAGCTTTCCTACAAGGTGAGGCAGGAACAGAGGTGTGTTCTCCCTTCTGCTCTTGTTGCTTTTGCTGCCTTCCCTGCCTGGATGTGTTGCCTCTTTTCCAGGCCAGCCTGCTCTGGACCCAGCTGATTATGGACAGAAACCCCCACAGACTGTGGCTAAGTCAACCTTTCCTCCCTTGATGGTAGGCATGGGGTATTCCGTCCCAGCAATGAGAGAAAAGTAGCTAAGACACTGTCCTAGCAAAAGACTAATTGCCAGAGACCGACAACTAACTCAAACTGAACTCTAACCATATCCTTTTCCTTTTTCTTTTTTTCGGTTTCCTTTTCTCTGAAATGTGACTCAAGAACCTGCAGCTGTTCAGCACTCTGCGTTGTAACATCTGTCCACTAGATGAGCGGAGGCCCTGCTAGCAGATAGCGGTCCGCACATGGAACATGCGCAGGCTGCACGACTGGGAGCTGCAAGCACGAGCAACGGCCTTTGTCACTAGCAGCAGAAGCACAGCCTAAGAACATGCCCTGAGCAGGCGTTTAGAAGGCCACAGAAGGCCAGCTCCCAAACCACAGAAGAGCAAGAAGACCAACTTTGCAAAAATATCAGTTAAGTGTACAACAAAGAGCTAATGATAGTCACAATTCATTGATAGACGTTCTTTCCAATTACATTATGACTTCGATGGGTCAGGGGTAACCATCTGGCTTGCAGATGTCCATCCCTTCAAACTGTTAAACTGACAGCAAGAAGCACGCCCCAAAGACTTTTGTCTCACTGTAAAACCAGTCCCTTCAGGGCAGGCTGCAGGGCTGCCATCCTCCCTGACTGTCTCACCCCATGAAACAGATGTGCAGCGATTCTCCAGGTCATGGGGTGCTAGGCCCCAGTGCACACCTCCCTTCTATCATCTGCCCACAAGAGGTCGGGTAAGCTAGTGGACCTGGAAACCCACTGCCACCGATCAGCTGCGAAGTGAGGAGGTGTGAAAGGAGACAACTGGGGTCCTGGACATATTTGCTATGGGCACTCTGTGCTTACAGGTGATTCTCAGCGCTGGCAGCTGCTCCTGTGTGCTCCACTTCTCCAAGCAGTCCTGGAGTGGTGTGCACGCTTTCGCTAGGTGTACTTTTACTCCTGGGAACTCCTCAAAAGCTCCAATCACAGGGTAGAGCAAGCACAAGGTTCCACATCCAGGGCTCACCTGTTCAGGCAGAACTTCATGAATTAGGGTTCATGAAGTGGCCTGCACACCACAGTTTACTCAGGACAAAGCAAAAATAATAGGGGAAAGAAGATCCAAGGGATGTCCTGTGCAGGAAGCTGTCAGAGGGAACAAGTGGGTGAAAAGCAGAGTAAGCGGTCTCCCCCAGGGTACATGTTAAAGGATTTCTAAAAGGATGTTCAGGTGATCATGGTGCTAAACTGAACCCTGGGGAGGAAAGAAAAAGAAAAAAAGGAAAAAAGACAAAACCTCAAGGCTCTTTCCCCCAACTCCTGACTTTCCGGTTGTAAGTCTACTCAGAAGTTTTAACTTCCCCCCTCCTTACTGGTGTCAGTTTATTACACAAAATATCCATACTAATTAGTCATCTTAAAAAGTTCTGATTGGTCAATTAATAATGTACCTGCAATAGATTTTTATAGCTATAGCTATAAAAAGAATGTACTCTGATTAAAACATAATTTTTTTGTGTATCTGTTGTCTGTCTTTTTTGTCCACTGGTTTAGGTTACCTAAAGAAATTTTATTTTTTCTTTTATTTTTCTCAAGTTCTTTTGGCCTCCCTCATACAAACCAGTTATCTAAGAATTTAGAGACAGCTAAGTCTGTACAAGATGGAGAGTGAAGAGATTTCAGGGTCACACGGGACTTACAACAGGAGCCACAGAGCCTGAGAACACACGGGTTTGTATATGATTCAAGCTGTAGCTTTCTGCACGTGACTCTCCAGTTACATGCTGTACTAAGGTCACCTGATATGTAAGTAGACACTCACGATATTGGCTCAAATGGTTAACAGTAGACGAATTTGAATCAGTTGATAATAAAGACATTTTAAAGATGGGTGACATTTCCATCCATATTGTTAGATAACTAAGATAAAATTAATTTCACAAATGCAATGCCTACTATTGTTTGTGTGGAATAACTTACGAGTTTTTCCTTGGTCAAAGATAATGCATAAAATAGTCTAGAATGTTAACTGCTATGAGGAGTCATCCGCAGCAGCTGTTAAGGTACAGAAGTGGGAACACATTGGATGCGGGGGACCATCGGACAAAACTCGTTTTCCGAGGCTCAGAGAGCAATCCTGAGGTCAAGCTGTGTCCCGCTTCTCAGCTTGGGTGGCTTGTCCAGCCGCCCCAGGTCTTACGGTGCCACGCTCAAGAGTTGTTGAATAAACCGTTATGGTACCCTTACGAGAGTTCTAAGTAAAAGGCTCAGCTTTCTGTGTCTCAACCAATAGGATACTCTGATTAGGATGCTCTCAGTTAAATGTATTTCTTTGATTGAAGACACATTTGTTCCTATCTGCATGAGACACACTTGTGCTGGGTGGGAAGTCTGTATGTGGTCATTAACAGTCTCCAGACCTACAGGAGTTCTAATAACACCCTTTAATTCTTGTCAATGCAGAATTGACATTAATTCTGTATAAAACTTTTAAAAAATCTAATTTTTACCGTAAGACTGAAAATTAAGTAACTATATGTAAATATGTCTCTACAGCCATGATGCTAATTGCCACTAATCTCCTGGCACACAAGACGCAGGGCTTGGGAAGACGTCGCCTGGCGACCCCCGACAGCAGCTGTTCACGCCGACACGCCTTTCAGGGGTGTGTGCGTGGGACCGCCGCACAACCGTGTCAGAATGGTTGGATGCACGTGGCGATGTCGTTGTAAAGGAGTTAGACATCCATAACCTTAATAATCTGCACAGTCTGCCTATAAACATGTTCTTCTTAAATATCACTCTGGTAACAAACAAAAGGTTAAAAGACAACAAGTTAGGTAAAATGTCTGAGTAGTTTATAAGTCACAGGGGTGATAACTTTGTGGTTAGAATTTTTTTTTTAATGTATTTGGTATAGGGTCTCACTATGCAGCTCAGACTCATAGTGATCCTCCAGTTTTCAACCTCCCTGTGCTGGGATTACAGGCGTGCACCCCACGCCCGGACTTGGTGGCCAGCTCAGCATGCCTGGGGGCAGGGCTGCCACAGCATGTGGTGCCAGGGATTCAACCTCGGTCCCTGCGCTTGCCTAGGCAGGTGTTTAGTCCATTGAGCTACTTCACTGGTCCTTAGAATCAGTTTTGGTCTGAAGGGTCTGAGAACATGAAGGTTTTTTGAGTGTGTTAATTTTGTAGTATGTGTAACTTCAGATTCATGACTCCAAGAATCAGCAGTGGCTCAGGCAAATCCCGAGTCTTATGGAAAGGAGAGTTGGGCACACCCTGCTTCCGCCTTCATCCCCAGCAAGCATGGGGCTGGAGCAGCCCTGCACAGGCACCTGTCTGTGGTGGAGTGCATTCTCCCACATGGGGAAGCAAGCCCAGCGGGGAAGGCTTAGCGAGCATCTGGGTGTCTTCTCTACCAAGAAGACCTTCCCGGGCAGAATGTGTCTGCTGCAGGAGTGACCACCATGGAGAATCCAGAGGCCCCAGCAGCCCCCAGTCACTTCTGCTGAACATCCACACCTTCTCACAGCAGCTGCAACCATGACTACGTGGAGCCTGGCTCTGCAAAGAGCATGCCTAGGGTCCCTACTTTAAGTTGCAACTTACTGCCATGCTCCACCTGCAGCTGTGAAGAGGAAGGCTCAGGGGGCTTGACAGGTGGCCATTGTTCCTTGTCCTAGTGTGCTGGGTCAGCTGCCACATGACAAAATTAGGGATGCTGGTGAGCCACCCTTTCTAGTCTCCCCACCTCGCAGCAGTGTTCTTCCACTCTCCACCTGAGTGGGAGGCTGGAGAAAGGCAGATGCCTGCAGGAGCAGGCATTACAGAGTGTCCAGGTTAGCTCTGCAGCGCAGAGCAGGGTTCCCAGTCTTTGCTGCAGCTGTGCCCAGGCCTGTAGCTGTCTGAATAAATTCTTTCACCTGATATGGGAAGGAGATATGTCACCTTCAGGACCAGCAGGGAGTCAGGCCAGCAACGGTGGCTTTCAGACTGGGCTCCCAGCCACAGCGGGGTGACAGCTACCGAGGAAAGTGTGCCAACCCCCTGGCCCCTTCTTTCCTTGGCTTCTGTTTTTAAAATTAATTTTATGGGTGTTCTTTTGGTCGAAATCATGATCACACTCACAGCAGAGCATCTGTGCTTCGTACGCATCTGCAGTCTTCTTCTTCCCGTTTCTCCTTTCAACCCTTTTTCTATTCCTTTTTTACGGAAGTTTTGTTTCTATTTTCCCACTGTTCTTTTCCTTTCCTTCCCCCTTACTCCCCTTCCCATTTTCGTCCTACTTCCTCATATCTGTCATCTATTATCCATCACTTTGATTGACGTTTTCACATGTGCATCTGACTTATTTCACTTGAAGTTACAGTCTCTAGGTGCATCTGTTTCTCTCGAAATGTCTCAAGTTCATCCTTTGTCATAACTGGGTAGTGCTTAACTGTACAGAGGCCACATCTTCTTTATCTACTCAACCCTTCGTGGGCATCTGGGCTGTTGTCAACTTCTGCCTATTACAAACTGCACTGCTATGAACACAGGCGTGCATACAACACTGTCGCACGATGCTTTTAACTCTTTGGGAACATACCAAGATCACTGGGTCAACCTCTAGTTCTAGCTTCCTGAGGAAGCTCCACACTCATTTCCATACTGGCTGCGCTAGTTTACAAGCCCACCAAGAGAGGGGCAACTTGTATTCCCTTCCTACAGCCCTGCCAGCGTTTGTTTATGGCTAACTTCTGAGGTGAGATGAAATCTCAGCGTTGTTTTTTTTTTTCTTTTCAAAGTTTTATTGATAAACATATAGCAATGAGACAGTTTCAAATCAAATCGAAAGTACAGTTTCAACAAATAATACACTGCATACATTCTTCTCAGTGGTTAATTGCTGTACAAGATGCCGACTTGTGATCCTACTTACAAACACCATTAGAACAAATCATTCTATTCATTAAGAGAATGCAACTATATATCTATCCCAACCACTTTGAATACACAGATACAAAATGGACATTCATAGTTATACCCCAATTTTTTTAAGTTCCGTTGTTGAATATTATAGGTGTGTAAACTCAGCAAAGTATTCTAAAAGAGTACAGAAGCCCATAATATCATTGGGTTTTCTGTTTAACTGGCAATGTCAGAAATTATTGACCTGAGTCCCCCACAGCTCACCATAACAACATGGCTTTACTTCCTATATTTCGTCTTCATACTTTTCTACTGGATGGTTAAGACCAAGGTAAAGCAGGACTGTGCAACAAGAGTTGTAGCTTTTTGGTCTGACAAGGTCAGTGAAATGCCCTCAGGATTTATCCTGAGATCCTGTACCTCAGATTGTAGAACCTTTGTCAGCGGCAGCCATGTGGATGAGTCATGGCTCAGCGTTGTTTTAATTAACATTTCTCAAGTGACCAATGGTGTTAAACATTTTTTTCAAGTATTTACTTGCTGCTTGTACTTCATCTGAGAAGTGTCCATCTATTTTAGATTTGCATTTTTGGATTGGGTCTTTAAATTTAAGGGTTTTTTTTTCCTTAGTTCTTTAAATAGTCTAGATAGTGGTCCCTTGAGGAATAGCTCAGAATTTTTTCCCCACGCTGCAGGCTGTCTCTTCACTTTGCTGGTGTTCTCTTTTGCTGTGCAGAGCTTTTTGTATGGTGAGATCCTGGTTGTTGATTCTTTGTAATATTCCTACAGGGTCGGGATCAGAAAAACCTTGCCTGTTCCCATGTCTTTAGAAGTTCTACTCATCTCATCTTCCACCACATTGGGTTTTTCTATTTTAATATGTAATCTATGATCTATTTCTATCTTAGGTTATCTCAGGGTAAGAAATATGGGTCTAGCTTTAGTCTTTGGCATGTGGAAAGCCAGCTTTCCATTAAAGAGGCTACCTTTCTGCTAGTGAAGGTGTTTGGTATCCTTGTCAAAGATCAGGATTTGCTTAGTGTGTCTGGAGTTGTCTCTGCATCTTCTGTTCTGTCCCACTGATCCTCAGGTACCCTGGTCCTTCCTGCCGGAGACCCCGATGCTGCACTCATAGAAGGGATCATATGCCATCTGTCCACCTCACCACCCATATGTGGCAGTTCACACCAGATGATAATAAGACATAGACCAAGGTAGGGCCAGAAGGGACTGACAGGAGGATTCATATAAAGAGTTAATATGAAGACCAGTGCCCTGCCTTTTCTACAGAGGACAGTAAAGATTCTCGAAGTAGCTACTGATAATCTTCTGAATTTCCACTGGGTCTGTGGTAATTATACCCTTTTCATTCCTTATTCCTTGTATTTTAATTTTTTCTTTGCTCTTTTTGATGAGGTTAGCTAGGGGCTTATCAATTTTATTTAATCTTTCAAAGAACCAGCTTTTTGATTCATTAATTCTTTGATCTGATTTCTGTGTCTCAATTGAATTAATTTCTTCCCTAATCTTTATGATTTCTTCCCATCTTTGGGCTTTGGGTTTGGTTTGCTCTTCCTTTTCTAGTTGTTGGGGGTGTAGCATTAGGGTGTTTATTTGTTCTCATTCTGTTTTCCTAATGTGTGAGTTCACAGCTATAAACAAAGGAGAAAAGGCAGCCCCTGTGTGGCTACACACACTGACAGCTTTTAAGAAGTTTTGTGGTTTGCACCTGACAGGCTGTAGCTGTGACACCCGTCTCTGTGCAGGTGGCACTGTCCCTCTTAGCCCAGGTGGCCATGCCATGTCTGGCCAATTCCCCAAGGACCTGTAAGACCAGGGCCCTAGCAGTAAGTCCAATATCCAATTCATCATGCATCAACCCTGAAGAAGGCAGAACAGGGCCCATACTCTATAAAACAGGACCACAGTCCCAGATTAAGCAATACTTTGACTCTGGACAAGAAATGGCTTTGCACAGCATTGGCTTGCGATGCCTGAGGTAAGCACTTTTGCTTTGTGCTGCTCTTCTCCAACTCTTCTTCGTCTTTCTATGCCAGGGAGAGACAAACCTGGCAGGATGTGTCCGGGACCCCTACACAGCTGTAGCCTCGCTGCATAGGAGATAACACCAAGAGGGTCTGAGACAGGCTGCAGAACCAGAATAGTGGGGCAGGCAAGGGCAGGCGACGAAGGCCCGGTTCACCCCCAGCACAGGCCTGTCTGTGGGGTTCCCACCAGGTAACTTGGTTCCCAGGGTGCCACCTTGATCCTCACTCCCAGGTCCAGGCTGCAGGATCCAGTTGTCTCCTGGTAAGCTGAAACATTCACTCCAGCAGCCACTAAAGCCTGCACTCAAGAGGCAGAGGAAAGCTAAAGGAGTCCCTGAGAGGCATATGGGGTGGTGGAGGCCCCTCCTCCAGGAGGGTGGGCTTGCTTTTGGCAAATGTACACCTGAGCAGGCGCTCTGGGGAGCACAGGCTGCTGCTACCCTATCAGGGAGCACCGCACTCCTTGCCCTAAAGGGACAGGCATGGAACATGGGCCCGGGCTGGCGAGCTCTACCTGGCAGGTGGAGCCCTTCAGGTGGGCCCTTGCACAGCATGCAGGAACAATGAGGCTTTTCTTTTGGCTGAGGTTACTCAAAAGCCCCAGCTACGAAGCGCCTAAGTGGCTCAGGGTCTTAGCTCTCTGGGCAGGCTTGAAGAGCATCTGGCTTCACTCTGCGTTTTGTGCATACAGATTGCAGGCATCAGCATCTCCTGACGGTGTGTGAACAGGGCGTGGCTGGAGCCTGGCCACTCGGCTGGCTCCAGGCTTCCTGTGCTGCTCCATCTGCCTTCCCGCCCTCAGTGGACGTGAAACACAGTTGGTGCCTTTCTGTAGGCACAGGGCCTGCCATGTGGACTGTGACACCCCCAGGACACCGAAAGAATCTTGTCCTGTTTCACCATCCCTCACAGACCCCCTGACCTAGGGAGCTGGGGACACAGAGAGTCGGTGTCTGGCTTCCAGTCAGCAACAAGGAACTGAACTTCAGGCCACAAAAGTGTCACAGTGGGAAAACCTGGTCATTCTGAGTTGGTTTCTGCTGCTCTGTGGACTGGCATCTCCTCATGGCCAATGCTTCTGGGAAGACCATGAAAAGGACACTTGTGGGGCCACATGCAGGGCAACGGAAGGCAAAATGAACCAGCGAATGGTGAATGGAGCCATGGGTAGGCCTTGTGTGAGGCATTAAAATTACCGCAGAGAGAATTCAAAGTATAAAGGAAGTTTAGGTTATATGCAAACACTGTAGTTATTTATTTATTTTCCAGGTGGCAAAACCAGGCTTTATTTTGGAAAAAAACAATTGAATTGGGTTCTGGTGAAGGGCATGGACAAGAAGGGGTACCCCACACAGTAATGTCCCCCGAAGGGTGGGCCGAGGGATAAGCTGAGCCTCAGGTGGGTCCTTGCTCCCAGTGCTTCCCTGTACAGCTGTCTCCCCACGGGCTCTGGGGCAGCCTCGGGAGAGGTGCGGGCTGGAGTGGCTGCTGTGGCCCACTCACTTGAGCAGGACATCAGAGCTCTCAGACACCAGCTTCCCATCGCGGGCCTCGATCTTCTTCACAACCACAGCAGCCTTGGTG
>NW_004524775.1:1922160-1922586 GCF_000260255.1 Octodon degus | reverse complement strand
CATGAGCTCCTGGTACTTGTGCAGCTGCCAGGACACGTCCTGCTAGGCCTTCTGCAGGCAGCCTCCAGCCTGTTCTCCTCACCCTCCAGCAGCTTGCAGTGGGTGGTGTTCTCGATGTCCAGGGCCAGCCTGATATTCATGTGCTCCTGGTACTCATGCATCTGCCAGGATGTCCTGGTTGGCCTTCTGCAGGGCAGCCTCTAGCCTGTTCTCCTCGCCCTCCAGCAGCTTGCAGTAGGTAGTGATCTCGATGTCCAGGGCCAGCCTGATATTCATGTGCTCCTGGTACTCATGCAGCTGCCAGGATGTCCTGGTTGGCCTTCTGCAGGGCCGCCTCCAGCCTGTTCTCCTCGCCCTCCAGCAGCTTGCAGTGGGTGGTGTTCTCGATGTCCAGGGCCAGCCTGATGTTCACGAGCTCCTGGTACT
>NW_004524775.1:1918855-1919385 GCF_000260255.1 Octodon degus | reverse complement strand
CCCTCCAGCAGCTTGCAGTGGGTGGTGTTCTCGATGTCCAGGGCCAGCCTGATGTTCACGAGCTCCTGGTACTTGTGCAGCTGCCAGGATGTCCTGCTTGGCCTTCTGTAGGCAGACTCCAGCCTGTTCTCCTCACCCTCCAGCAGCTTGCAGTGGGTAGTGTTCTCGATGTCCAGGGCCAGCCTGATGTTCACGAGCTCCTGGTACTCGTGCAGCTGCCAGGATGTCCTGCTTGGTCTTCTGCAGGCAGACTCCAGCCTGTTCTCCTCGCCCTCCAGCAGCTTGCAGTAGGTGGTGATCTCGATGTCCAGGGCCAGCCTGATGTCCATGAGCTCCTGGTACTCATGCAGCTGCTGGGCCGTGTCCTGCTTGGCCTTCTGCAGGCAGACTCCAGCTGGGCCAGCTTGGCATTGGCATCCTTAATGGCTATCTCCCCATGCTGCTTGGCATCAGTGATGGCATCCTCCAAGGATGCTCTGACCTTTGAGGGCCTCCATCTCCGCCTGCAGGTGGCTGATGCTGCAGTTCAT
>NW_004524775.1:1915176-1917980 GCF_000260255.1 Octodon degus | reverse complement strand
AGAGGCTGCTGAAGGCCCAGCAGCCAGAGGTGACCACCTTGTAGGACTTCTGGGTCACCCTTCTGGACATGGTGGAGGCTGGAGTGGAGGCAGGCACACTGAAGACTGGAGAAGGAGCCTGGCAGCCGCTTCTGGATGGTGGACTGTAACATTTTATATAAGGCACTTAAGAACATATGGATTTTCACATAGGAAGCAGGGAAGCCTTACACCCCCTCCGCTGGAGATGAGGGGTAACTCTATTTAGTATCTAATTATCATATAAAATATGTTCCTTTTTATGGTACAGAGATCATAAAAATATACTATTAGGCTTGAACACAATTTCCTGCAATCCTTGAGCATGTGTTCTTAAAAATAAACCTATAGGCAGAGGATTCACCAAGACGTTTGGGCAATCTGGAGCTGACTAATCATCAGAACTATTCTATGTGTGTGAGAGTTAGTTATACAAAAGCACACATGCACATTTCCATCAGTTTCTTTGGAATTTTAAAAGTTGAGACTCATCATAGAGCTAAGTTACAAATACAGAAGCGAGAGAATAGAGGTGTAGGACATGTGTCAAAAGGTGTTGGTTGTTATTGCAATACTTTTGCATTTTATTTTACTTTATTTTATTTTTTGTGGAACCAGGGATTGAACTTAGGCCCTTGCACTTTCCAGGGAAGCGTTTATTCCACTGAGCCACCTCCCTGGCCCCAGAAGCAGAGTGAGATTTAATTCTATCCTAATCTTCCC
The DNA here is from genome assembly GCF_000260255.1 of Octodon degus. Taxonomy (NCBI): domain Eukaryota; kingdom Metazoa; phylum Chordata; class Mammalia; order Rodentia; family Octodontidae; genus Octodon; species Octodon degus. Next base: position 1,917,239 of record NW_004524775.1, on the reverse strand, counting down.
TTGGCATAGACATATATTTGGTTTTAGGCAAAGGAGGTTTTTTTTTTTTTTCCCGGTGGAACTGGGGATTGAACTCAGCCCCGTGTGCACGCCAGGGAAGTGCTTATTCCACTGAGTCATCTCCCCAGCCCCAACTTTTGTATTTTAATTCAAGAATTGTGATGCTCACTTTTTTGCATTTGTTGTCCAGAATTTTTTTCTTTCTTTCTTTTTTCCCCCCTTTTTTCTCTTGTAGGTTTCTTCTGGTTCCAAATAATTTTAGGGTTTTTTTTTTTAATTTCATGAGATAATGCTACTGGTACTTTGATTATGACTGCATTATAACTATATATTGCATTATACCTATATAACAATTTGGGGAGTAGGGTTACTTTCACTATGTTGGTTCTTCCTACCCAAGACTAAGAGACATTTTTGTATTTTCTGGTATTCTTTTTGATATCCTTTATCAGAATACTGCAGTCTTCAATCTGATGATCTTTTACTTCCTTTGTTAGATTGTGATTCATACGTATTTAATTTTTTATCATTGCTATTGTGAAAGGTGTGGTTTCCTTAATTTCTCTCTCGATGAGTTTGGTTTTCATGTATAGGAGTGCTATTGATTTCTGAGTGTTAATTTTGTATCCAGCTGCACAAATGAATCTGGTGGAGAAATCTTTTGGTGGAACTTTAGATACTCTATGTAGTATATCATGCGATCTGCAAATAATGTTAATTTAAGCTTTCATAATAAGAACAGTATGATACCAGTAAAAAAAAAAAGAAAGAAAGAAAGCAAACAAACAAAAAACAGGCTTATGGCTCAATGGAACAAATCAGAAGACGTAGAAACAACTCCAAACACATCTTCAACCAGGGGCTAACCACCTTCAGGGGAAGAGAGATGGCCTTTTTAATAAATGATGCTGGAAAAACTGCTTTCCATATGCTGAAGATTAAAACTGGATCCATGTCTCTCATAAGCTAAAATAGAAATGGATCAAAGATTTAAATATTAACACAAAAGAATTTGCTGGAAGAAAGAATAGGTGGAACTCTTGAAGTCGTGGATAAGGAAAGATTTTATGAACAAGACCCCGATCACATGGGAAGTATTCCAAGAATCAATAGCTGGTATACTATCTTATTAAAAAGCTGCTGCACAGCAAAATAAGTCACCAAGAGAGTGAAGAAACAACCCACAGAGTGGAAAAACATGCTTGCCAGCTGTTCCTCAGGCAAAGGACTAATATCTAGAATATATAAAGAACTCAAAAAATCAGACACCTCCCTGAAATTCAGACACCCCTTCAACCAAAAACTGAGCAAGAAGTACAAACAGCAAAAAAAGAAAAAAACATTCAATATCATAATCATTGAAGAAATTCAAATTAAAGCAGCACCGAGGTTCCATCTCACTCCAGAAAGAATTGCACTGCCAAGAAATGCACCAGACGCTAATGCTGGCGGGGCTGTGGGCCAAAGGGACCTTCACCGCTGTGGGAGTGCGGACGGGGCGGCCGCTAGGGACCTCCGAGCGCAGAGGCCTCCGAAACTGAAACCGGAGGGAGGCCCGCTGAGCTCAGCGGCTGCTCTCCTCGTGCCTTTCCAGAGCCATCAGAAGCACGCCACCAGTGGTAGATGCACACCCACGTGTGTAACGGTGCACCCTGTAACAGCCGAATCGCAGAGCGGCCCACATGCCCATCACCCAACAACTGGCTCAGATGCACTTGGATTTCACACAGTGGAAGAAGCCACAAAGGAGAATAAGCTTGAGCCAGTCCCAGGTAAAGGGTGCAGCTTAAAGATCTACGCTCTGTTTTCTAATTTTATGCATTTTAATAAAAAAAGATAAAATAGTGATGAAGCAGTTTCAAAACAGGTTAGTAGGACATTTGTAATAATTAACACATTGCATATTATTGTCTTTGTAGTAGTTATTCAGAGGACAAGATGCAGACATGATATCCGGTCTAAACAATACTAGTACAAAATTTCATTCTCAGGGAACTAAGAGAAAGTAGCTGTATATCTATCCTCTCTTGTGTGTGTGTGTGTGTGTGTGTGTGTGTGTGTGT
>NW_004524775.1:1875588-1915076 GCF_000260255.1 Octodon degus | reverse complement strand
GTGAAGTTAGTAACGCATGACACTAGGTTGCCTAGCAACTGACAGCCAACCTTAACCAGACAGGACACTCATCTCAGGAGCGAGGTAACCTGCTTGCTTCAGGCGCTGGGCCAAGTCCCACCTACACGTATTTGATTGATTTCCTAGCCTCATGGCAACCAGCATATCCCCATTTTCTGCTTTGGTTTTTTTCAGAGATGAGTGTTCCACTGCAGTTACAGAAGTTATATTTGGAAAAGTCTTTAAAGGACCTTTTCATACTTGAAGCCAATCTAAAGATTGTAGGTATTTAAATTTAGCAAAATAACCCAAAATACTCCAATAGTCCATAATAGTAGTGGGTTATCCGAGGAACTCACAATGTCAGGACTTTTTGACTTGAACCTTTTACAGCTCAGTAGATTAATATGGCATTACTTTTTATACCTCGTGGTTATACTTTTCTGCTGGATGGTTAAGACCAAGCTAAAGCAAGACCTATATAACTAAAAATGTAACTTTCATATCTGGCAAGGTCAGTCAAATTCCCTGAAGATTTACGCTAGAACCATGTACAGCACCTTGTGGATCTTTCATCAGTATCAGCCATGTGGATGAGTCACAGCCATTGCTTGACCAATTTGCTCTCTGTGAAAGCCTGAGAGAATGTTTTCTCTTTAGATGACTCTCCCTAGGTGCACTATACATCATCAATCACTTTACTCTGTAGCCCCATAATCTCCTTGATCAGAAAAGTTTGGATACCACTGAGTTATAGGATGTCACAGCACCGGTTCTCTTATGTCCTGAGTCCTCACTGACCTTGAAGTGCTAGGGCCAAAATATTGGCTATTCTTGTAGACCCTATATTTCTCTAATTTTTTGGTCTGCAAACTAGTTATTAAACATCCAGAAGAAAAGCTTAAGGATATTTTACCCTGTAACAGAGGCAGTTGAGCTTAACATCACTGTCTGAATATCAAACGCCTTAAGCATAACATGGAACTGCTATTTTCCAACAGCCATGGATATTCTAAAATTTAAATCCCTATACAATATGAAAAAAACAATTACACATTTTTACACAGAAGTTTAGAAATCAAACTTTATACAACATTGTAGCAGGACAATACTGTGACATTTTTTGTCTCTTGTTTTCTTTTATTATCTTTTTAAAAATTACTTCAAAGAGTATAGCAATAATTGGCATGACATTAGAAGCAGTATGCACTTAGATGACCAAAATGACAGGTGTTTCAAGCATGGTTTTAGCGTTACACATTGCTAGCCTCAGTGTAGTTGCTCAGTTCATAGACATCAGCAGATAGAATTAGTCAGGGTGAGAATTCTACCCATGAACTGCTATTTTAAAAAACCTGGTGGAGATTCTTAGGACCATCGCCTTAACTATCTTGGTTAAATAAATGTATGGTTTTGCCCCAACCATTTTTCCTAGCCTTTCTCCTTGCCCTCTCTTCATTTTTTAATCCTTAAATTCTCACTTTCCATTTAGTTGCGTTATACCTTTCAATTTTTATTTCTTCTTTTGAGTTCTTACACTAGGGAAACTATACAATATTTACACATGTGGGTCTGATTTCTTTCACTTATGAGTATATCTTCAAGTTGCACACACTTATATATGAAGGTTTGGGTTATCATTCTTTATAGCTGAATAATACTCCATTGTGCAAAAATACCACATCTTTTTCATTCATTCCTCAGGTGAGGGGCATCTTGGTTGTTTCCAAGATTTGGCTATCACAAATTGTGCTGCTATAAACACAGGTACACATATGTCACTGTGGTATGATGTTTTCAGACCCTCTGGGAAAATTCCTAGTACAGGAATAGCTGGATTGAATGGGATTTCCAGTCCAAGTTTCCTAAGGAGTCTCCACACTGATTTCCATAATGGTTGCACCAGTCTACATTCCCACCAGCAGTGGAGAAGGGTTCCTTTTTCCCCACAGCCGCTCCAACACTTGTCGTGGGCTGATTTCTTTGTGATAGCCATTCTTTCTGGAGTGAGATGGTGTCTCAGTGTTGTGTTAAGTAGCATTTCACGGATGACTAGCGATGTGGAGCATTTTTCATGTATTTATTTGCTTCTTGTATTTCTTCCTCTGAGAAGTGTGTGTTGAGATTGTATTCTTTAGTGTAATAAATTTGTGCGTACATATGTAAATAACCCTCTTTTTCTGGTGTGAGAAAATTAAAGTGTAAATAAGGAACAAAATTTATAACAGATACTATGAAATAGGAAGGAAATGTTCAAATGGGAAGGGGAACTAGGGAAGGAGAAAAGGAAGGAAGTAGAAAACAAAATAAGAAAAGAAGGGAAAATGGAAACAGCTTTTGTAAAAAGGAAGGGACAATGCATTGGAAAAGGGGAAGGGGAATAGGAACACCAGAAGAATCAAGATTTATTATCTTCAAAATGCAATAGGTCGGGGCTTAGATTTTCTTATGGGGTGAGTCAAGGAGCTTTTCTGCAGAAAACCAGATATATCTCACTCTTCTCTATTTGTTGAAGTGACTATGAGTCCCCTGAAGCACTCTGAAGTCCTTGTCAAGCATTCACTGACGTAGCACATGTGCAGGATTTGTCCTCCCGACTCCGCTCAGCCCCGCTGCTCCTGGCGTCTGCCCTTACAGCGATGCCTTCTCACTCGATTGCAGCAGGAAGTTTTCAAATCAGATATGCAAGCCATTTACGTGTCGGTTGGTTGATTTTGCAGTTACTTTTACTATTCTGAAATTTTAAATTTCTGTATAGATTTTAGGATCTGCCCGCCAATTTCTGGAGGAAAAGGTCAGCTGGAACTCTTATGTGGATCTATAGGTCAGTTAAAAGAAATTCATCAGTATGATCGAGTCATTCAATTCATGAACAAGAAAGAGCTGGGTGGAGTAGAATTTTTATGAATTCCATATTGATTTCCGCAGTGATTATACTAGTGGACATTCTCACTTACAACACAGAAGTGTTCCTATTTCCCCATAACCTCACCAACATTTGTTATTATTTGATTTCTTGATCATAGCCATTCCTTCCGAAATAAGATGGACTCGGTGTTGCTTTATTTGCATTCCTCTCATGCCAATGAACTGAGCATTTTTTTCAGGTAATAGGACACCTGTACTTCTTTTGATAAGGTTCTATTCATTTCAGTCACCTTTTTTTTTTTTTTTTTTTGGCAGAACCAGGCATTGAACTCAGGTCCTTGTGCTTGCCTGGCAAGCACTTATTCTACTGAGCCATCTCCCCGGTCCCTGATCAGCTGCCCATTTTTGATTGGGTTTTTAATTTTGGGTGGTCTCATTTTTTCCAGTGCTATTAGTCCTAGTATGATGCTCAGCAGTAGCTGGCAATCCTTCCCCACTCTGTAGTTTCTCTCTGACCCTGCTGGTTGCTTCTTTTGCTGTGCAGAAGCTTTTGAATCTGGTATGATCCCATTGTTGACTCTCGATGTTATTTCCTTTCAACTGAGATTCTGTCCAAAATGTCCTTGCCCTTGCGCATGCCTTCAAAGTTTGGCCAACTTTATCATCCATCAGACATTAATACGCAGGTCTGTGATCATTTTTATTTTGTTTTAGTACTTGGTAAGATATATGGTCCTGATTTAATCTTCTGAATGTGGATAGCCAGTTATCCCAGCAACATTCATTAAACAGGTTGTCTGTCCTCCAGCATATGGCTTTTGTCTCTGTGAAAGATCACATGACTGAACCTGCTGGGGCTGTTTCTGCTTCCTCTGCACCACTCCACGGAGCACACACCTAGATTTTGTGTCAGGACATGTTGTGTTTTCACTGTGTTTTGCAACGCTACTTGATGTTCAGGATGCGCCTTCTCCTCCCTTGTTCCTGGTGCCCAGGACTGCTCTTGTGAACAGGAGTCTCCTCCCTGGTTTGTCTTTTCTAAAGAAATCTTATGCCACTTAGCATGTGTATTTAAAGTCAAGCTATGCATAAGAACCTCCGCGCTATTGCAAGTCTTAGGACGTAGTTATTAAGGCAGCTCCCCTCAGAAGCACAGTGAGATGCAGCGCCAGAGCCGTTATGATGGCTATCAGCAATAAAAACGAAAAAAAGACCAAGTTTTAATGAAGATGTTGAAAAAATGAAATCTTTGTGAATGGCTGGAAGGAATATAAAATTGTGTAGCTGCTGAGGAAAAGAATTTGTCAGTGTTCTAAAGAGTTCAATTGAGAGTTATCATATAAACCAGAAATTCTATCCCTGAGTATATACCCATAAGGATTAAAGGCAATTTCTCAAGCAAAGCAGGGGTTTGATCACCGGGAACAAGATACATTAATTAACAACAATAACAGTGACATGCCAAGTAGCAGACATCACTGCCTCCCCACTTGCACATCCGGGAAATTCTGCATGGCTTCCGTTGTCTGGGACCTCTGCACACCGCCAGGCGCTGGGCCTCCTCGAGCAAAAGCATGATCCTACCCAGGTACATTGGCACGAAGAGGACGTACAGCCCTAGTGCTTTCACTTGTGCGGAGCTCTTGCCCTGGAGAGACAGCTGTTTACAGAGTGAGAAGGTGGCACCATCGCCTCAGCGACACGCTGAGCCTTGTACACACGCTGGGCAGGTTTCCTAGCTTCTATTTGGATGACAGAAAACACAGCTGCTCCATTTTGCATTGTTTCAACTTGCAACTGGAAACTTAAGCTACTGATGATACTGAAGTGAGAAGCCCCATGCTGCTGCAAGACAAGCCCCACCACATCATGACAGCATTCTCCTGACACTATAAACCCGTAACGTAGACCCAGACTACACATCGAACCGAGACAGATATCATTGCCCTCCAGAACTCCGAGGTAAAAGGCATGTTTTCATCAGAAGTGTTATTATTCTCATTTATAAAAAGATCATCTTAATAAATTTATATTTTAATGCACAGTTACATATTTTGGGATTGTCAGGTAATTTTTATCTGACAGAATGGCTCTACAGAATATTCTCAGCTATGACTTGAGTAGATTATTACTCTATGTCAAGATTTTCTTGACTAGATTTTTTTAGGCACACTGTAAAATCTGAGCAGAAGGAGAGTCCCTGCCTCTCTTTCCTTCCCCTCCACAGCCTCCCATGCGGCTCCCAATCTCCATGGCCCCAGGAGAGTGGCAAGTTGTTGTCATCAGTGGCCCTGCACTGAGACATCACCCTCCCTTCGCCCGTGGCTCGCACTTGGTGTGTGCTGAGCACGGATTTGGACAAACACACAGTGTCACCTGCCCAAGAGCACAGCACCACACGGAGCACATTCACTCTTAAAGGCCTTCTGTGCTCTACCTGTTCATCCCTCTCGGCCTCCACCTGAAAGCCACTGATTTCTTTACTGTATCCACAGTTTTGTCTCTTTCAGAATGTCATGTAGCTGGAACCAAAAGTATGTTGCCTTTTCAGCTGGATTCTCTTCCTTTGCGATACACACTCAAGTCCCCTGCGTGTTGCATCATCATTCAGTAGCTCACTTTTAGTGCTGAATGATATTCCCACAGCCGGTGAGACTCCCACAGTCACTTCTCCCCTTGCCTACTGCTGTGGGCCCTGCTCAGTGTCGTGCTCAGGGAGGGGCTTCTGAGTGAAGCAGGGCTGCTGGGCAATGCTGGAGCGGAAGAGCAGGTCACTGTGCACGCGACCTCGTGGCGCACGCGGCCCTCCGAGCTCCTCCCTCCGCCTCCCACTTCCTGACAGCCACTGCTGGTCATCAGTTTTCCTCCAAGGCAGGTCCTCTCCCACACTGTTGCTGCCGCCGCCAGAGTCAGCCAACTACGGCCAGAGCCTCTAGAAATCTGGGTCAAAACAAACCCCTCTTCCTTAAAATGCAATGCCGGTGCTTCGTCCTAGCCGCGATGTGAGTGACTAAGACATTTACGAAGGACATCTCGGTCGCTTCCAAATGCTGGCGATTGTGCATGCTGCTGCTGCAGTGCTTGTACGCAGGGTTAAGTTTTTAATTCATTTGGAAAATGCCAAAGAGTAAAACTTCTGCTCCATAAGGTGAAAATACATTTAATTTTGTCAGAAACTGCCCAGAGGTTTTGCACCTAACTAAACCATTTTGCATTCACAGCAGCAAGGAATGAGAGTTCCTGTGGCTCCGAGCCTCATCCAAATTTGAAGGCTTCCATGTTCGTCATTTCGGCCGTTTTCACGGGGCCATGGTGGGCAATACCCAGCTCGGCTCTTACATGACTTCTTTCATCCTCTTGCCAAATGTAACTTGGGTCACTGCGTTCAGACAAGTCAGCTCTGACGTGCCTACAGTTAAAAGCGCCCGCTCCCGACACTGCCGGCGTGGCCTTCACTACCTGGGCCTACATTCACTCGGCCCAGCCCACTACCACAGCACAGCAGAGCCACAGATAAAAATGACGTTCGGCTTACAAACCATTTTCCTAACTAAGGTTAGATTCCGTGCTAATCCTTAACTAAGTCCAGAAAGGCATTATTAAGATGGTAGGTAGTATTTACTTCAGTGATGTTTGTCATATGAGTTTTAAGACTATAAATTATTTCTGTAAAAATATTTAAAACAATCCACACAACCTCTTTTCTTTCTAGCAGGACTATAAACCTCATATGCAGACAATCAGCTCCAAGAACAGAAAGCTTAAAGGGCTTTGTAAAATGTTTAAGTAGATTTCTTTTTCATTCACGTATTTGGTGCAGGGTCTCACTATGCAGCTCGTACTCATAGTGATCCTCCTGTTTTCAGCCTTCCCAGTGCTGGGATTACAGGCGTGTGCCACCATGCCCAGACTCAGGCACTGGCTCAGTGCACCCTGGGGGCAGGGCTGGCACGTGCCCAGGGATCGAACCCTGGTCTCTGCACGTGCCTGTAAGAGCATTTGAAAGCATGAGGGAGTGAGGGAAACCATCAGGGCAAAAGATAAGAGCTTTTACTGCCTGGTCTTGGGCTCTCAAGGGTCCCCATGAGCCAGGAAGAGGACAAGGACCCAGGCTGGCTCCTAGGGTGGCCGAGCTGATAGACGCTCACCCTGAGAGGAGGCGCCCTGTTCAGCTTGGGCTATGGGAACAACGTAAAAGCAAAATAGTGTTTTTCACCCTACAAACTTATAACCACAAGCCCCTATCACTAAGATGTGGATGTAGCTACACTTCACACCATCTATATGGTGCAGGTATTTAGGCTTAAACTCCAACTTGAAGTGACAGAAAAATCAGCTGCCAAACACGTGCCAACTGAGAAAGTCTTGGGACATTCCGCTGAGTGAGAGGATCAGGCATGAAACGCCCAGCACTGAAAGGCACCATTAATCTGCGGTAACAGAAAATCAGCGACTGCGCGGCAGAGCGTGTGTGATTACTTGAAAAGATGCAAAGGAGGTGTCGTTGAGGACCAGAACAGGCACTTAGCACGTGCAAGGCTTTGGCTTCAATCCCCAGTATTCTCTTCTCAAAAGAGAACAAAGTATAGGTGATGAGAGCGGTCTGTGTGTAAACACCCCCGCGTGTAAGGCCTGGACCATTCTCATCACCTATACTTTGCACTGAGCCACTGAATTTTATTGCATAAAGCATATACTTCAATAATAGGCTTTACAAAAGAAATCCTCAGCATAAATTTCACACGGAGAATAATGAGTCACTCATGTGAGTTTAAAGCTCCTGGCACTGTGTGCTTGACAGTAGATCTGATGGGTGATAGTATAGTTTAATAAATTAGAATTAGAAAATTAAAATGAGGTGATACTAGTCACCAGGAGAGGCACAACAAGCTGCCTTCAGAAGAAGCCCCCTAGATACAAGACTCAGCCACACAGAAGATCTCAGGAAACGTGAAGCCAAATTAGTAAATAACCAAGCAACAAATGTGCAAAGCCTTCCAATGAAGACCTCGGCATCTCTGAAACTTTAAGCAAAAAGATGTCATTGAAAATTTGGTGAAGAAATCAGAGGCTGTCAAGATTGCACTAGAGATTAAAAAAGCAGAAAACAGAGCGTCTGAGAGTGGAATTGCAGCCCCTGGAGGAGCACATGCAGGAGGGGAGCTCACAGCGCAGCAGTGAGTTGGGAGACCAGCAGGGCCGACTGGGCCTTCCCACTTAACCGTGAGAGCTCACCATGCTCGGAGCCCGACACACACACACACACAGAGCGCTACACAGGGTGTAAAGCTTTTCAGTAAGTAACACCCAGATCAGTGGACTCCACACGAAAGCTTACTGGGTCTCACAGCCGCCTGAGTGCGTGCTGGTCACCCACCACTGGTGTTGGCAGCAAGCACAAGTTCAGGTTCAACTAATTAAACTATCTTTATATAAAAATACATTTACTTAGTCTAGATCATCAAGTGAAATTTTGCTTTCAATTGATCTAAATATTAAAACAGAAACATTGAATCTACCGGACGAGAAAGGAGGCAGGAATCTTGACAGCACAGGGGCAGGTAGAGATTTTAGGAGCAAAAACCACACGGCACAGAAAGCACTTCAAGGAATCAACAGCTGGATCTCATCTTATTGAAAAGTTTTTGCACATCGAAATAAGTCACCAAAAGAGTGAATAGAAAATCCACAAATTGGAAAAAATTTTAGCCAACTGTCCTTCAGACAAATGACTTCTATCTAGAATGTATAGAAAATTTTTTAAAAAACAGGCCTCAAATTTTCTTAACCTAAAGTGAATTATAACATATGGTTATCCCTTGTTTCATAAAAATGTCTGGCTTTTATTAGATTTATTTCTAATGTTCTGCACATCATTTTTAAAAATACCCAGTAAAGTTAACTGAATTTTTATGTTTCACTCAGAAGTACTTGTGATTAGTACATTTAAATGTGCCACATTAAATTCAACAGCTATCATTCCATATCGACCTTTACTTCAAGAACTTCCTATGCAAATAAATTTGGTATTTGATATTGGATTTTATAACTACTCTTGCATTTAATAGGCATTGTTTTTAAGAATTTGCAGAAGATTGCTAGCTGTTATATAAATCAAAGTAAAATGTTTGAAGATAAAATATTGTAAAAATTTCATCTTGGAAAAACTCAGTAAGACAATTACATTTAAAGGAAAACATTTTATCTTCTTGGATGAAGACAAACCATCTGTCCTTAAACTAATAAACCTGAAAATACTGCACAATCATTTTTGTATACTTCTAAATAATATGCATAGCTCGTTAGTATAAGAGTGTTTGTAAGTCAGTGGTCATGAATTTAATTTTTTAAAAAAATCTTATTTACTTATTTATTTGTTTACTTGACACAGGGTCTCACTACAAAGCATGGACTTGTAGTGATCCTCCTGCCTCAAGCTCCCAGCGTTGGGATTACTGGTGTGTGCCACCATGCCCGATTTTGGTGGTTGGCACAGTGTGCCCAGGGTTCTAGGGCAGGCATGGCATGTGGTACCGGGGATTGAACCAGGGTCCTTGTGCTCGCCAGGCAGGCACTTAGACTGCCGAGCTAGCTCCCCAGCCCCATCGTGAATCTGTCAGCAGTACTGTGCATGGTTACACGGCTCACCATTCTGTCACAGTCGTCTATTTTGAAATATAAAGCCCAAGTAACAAATTTTGCTGCCACCAATTCTAAAACCACTACCGGTCTTCGGTTGTAAGCGCCACTGTCACTGGCCGCGCGGTTTCCCGAAGGCAGCATCCCGCAGGGCCTCCGCGCTCAGCGTCTGGCCCTCGAGGTACTCACAGCTGGAGAAAATCAGCGGGCAGGAGTGCTTGTCCATCGGGAAGTTGTGCAGCTGCAGCTGGCACTCGGCGTTGATGGTCAGCCTGCAGGAGAGCCACAGTCACTGCAGGGCCACCACCGGGGCCCGGCCCGGCACGGCTGAGGCACACAGCGCCGTGCAGCACGGGAGCGGGTGGCCCGTCCTGCCTGAACTCAGCAGAGCCACGTGGGCGCTTTTCAATTGTTTATTTTATTTTGCTGTAGCTTTCAGTGGCAAAGAGAACTGCAATTAGTAAAATCCCAACTGTGTCTACAAAGCCAAGCCAAGTCAGAGAGGAGGAAATAAACCAACTGTTGTTGGTAAGTCATTGTTTTTAGTCTGTTTAAATGAAATCTTCCTCCCTTTGAAGTTGGCATGGTTTTCTGGCATGGGCATTATGTCAAATCAATCCCCGCGTGAGCCAGGGACTTCCTGCTTAGCCAGCGCCCTGTCCTTCGAGGGCAGGCGGTGGCCCCAAGCCTGAGCCAGGGTTCCTACCGAGAGTCCCGGGACCAGCCCCTCTCCATTCTGGCTCTCTGAGGGCCAGCGTCCTGCCAGAATCTCGTTCTCCCTGCTCTATGAGTGAGAACACGCCTGTTATAGATCCCAGTTCTTTGAGTGTATTTCGTGAGCCAGTCTCCCTGCTGTGGCTTCTGACAACTATCGCTACTGTCGTGACTCCCTGTGGGCAACACTGTTCTTTCCCAGAACTGTAACGTTCCCCTGTCTTTGCGGATGCTGACGTCATCTATACTTACACTTATGCTCTGGACCCTGCTGCACACCAGGACTCCCAGGGTTCTCCTCAGGAGCACAAGCATCTGTAACTGAAACTTGTGGCCCAGTGTGGGGTGCAGAAGAGAGCGGGTGAGGAGAGAGTGTGGCCAGGGGACTGAGGGCAGGGTGACCCCCGCCCCCCCGCCCCCCGCCAGGCTGAGTGTAAAATGCTCAGCCTAGAGCACCAGGAGCCTGGCCCCAGGAAGCCAGAGTTTAGAAGGGGCGGAGCTCCACATGTGGGAATCTGCTTTTGAAGTCTTAGGGATGGAGGCCCTCAGCTGAAGGGAATTGGGAAGTGGTGGAGGCCAGGAGCTGAGGCAGAGAGGGCAGGAGGAGGACAAGCAGCCTCAAGGACGGGGGAGGAGTGGGGACAGGAACCAGACTGTGAGAGCAGAGGTGCGCACAGCGCTTCTGGGAAATCCAGGGAGATGGGACAGCATGGCCCTCTGGAGCTCCAGCTGCAGGATGAGTGGCAGGGCCCGGAGGTGGGCGCTGGTGGTGTGGTGTAGTGTGTGGGGTGCCCTGCGCTCAGTTAGGCCACAGCAGTGCAGCTGCATGGGGAGCTGGGGACAGACTGAGCTCCATTCCCACTGGTCTGCTGCAGGGATCCGGGGCCAAGCCATCCTCAGAAGCACCACTGTCACTTCTTTAGGTTTCAGTGAGGGCCGGCCGACCCGCAGGAGGGCTGTGGAGTAGAGCCCCGCAGCTCGGGACGCCTGGGGAAAGACCACTGCACCCCGTGTCCCCGTGGTCCCAGATGTGCTTCTGGTCCTGGGGGTGGTGCTGGGGATGAGGCTTGGGCCTTGCTCGTGCTAGACAGTGCCAAGCGAGCGTTGAGTCAGACTCACGCCACCTCTATGTTCCTAGCCGAGTGCGCACGAGAGGTTAAACGCACAAAAGATAATGTCAAAGCCATCTTCCTGCGGATGTGAATCCTGGCAAGGGAGGGTCCTGAGCTCACTGCAGGTCACGCGTGCTTTCATTCTCACACACGTGGCACTGGGCAGAGTTTTCCAGGATGCTATACAGTATACTGAACATGAGAAAGAGTACAACTGAGGGGTAACAACAGGGTTTCCTGTCAACAATAATTTAAATTCAGGATCTAAAATTAGACCCACAAGGCAGAGAACCACATGGCAGCAAGAATTGGCATTAGTGTTTTATAGTATAATAATCTTTAATTTATGATGCGTTTCAAAATTCCTGGGAAAGTCCAAAAACTTCCAAGCATACACAAGTGCTGCCTGCTGGGGGCACAGAAGTGTTAGCTGCCTGACCTGACTGGTGTGCCTTGTGTATGTGACTGAACTCACATCCTGTACCGCAGCGTGAGTACAACGTTACGTGCTGACTGAAAGGTTGAAAGGGCAGCCACGTGGCCTCTTACCTCAGTGTGTACAGGATTTTCCCATCATTCCAGATCCTGAGGAGCTGGTTCGGGGTGGTAATCCAGTGCGCCTCTGCGGTCTTGGAGTTGCGGAAGATTGTGTCTGGGATCCAAATCAACCCCACCATGTTGCTGTTCAGAGTAAGTATTTTCATCGTGCTGTTGAATCGAAGGCGACTGTCGGTCCAGGTCTGAGCGAAGAATATGTCAATTTGGTATTCCTGAAACAGAATGAAGAAGAGACGGGCAATTCTGTTAGTGAGTCTTCCACGCGGTTCATGGCCTTTCCATCAGTTTGGGTTTCCTCTGGGTTTGCGTCTCACCTGTCAGCCCTTCTTTGTTAGTGATTAATACACTGCCTGGCCTGACACAGTGGGGCCCCACGATAGAGTCAGCACCGAAGGTCAGCAGCCCGAGAACACGCGACACAGACAATGCTTGGTGAGCCTCACCCTGGGCACCACACAGGCACAGCCAGTGTGAGCAGCGGCAGTGGGAGACGGCAGGGCGGACTCGGCAAGGGACGCGGCCTGCCCACAAGTCCCAACGCGGGCGCAGTGCGCCTCTGCCAGCCCATGTCCTGTAAGCAGGGGAGCAGGGTCCTCCTCCTCAATGTGCAATAAGGCAAAAGGGAAGCAATGCGACGCGGAGCCCTCGTGTCTGTCCCGGACACGCGGATCTACAGATACTGTCTTATAGAGCAGCGCTTATCGGTAGTCACAAGAGCCCAAATAATACAACCGGAAATCAGAAAATTCAGAGAATCAGACAAGAGCACAGCACTAGGGCAGAGAGGACAGCCTGCAAGCCAGGCACCTAGCCCAGCACGGGCGGGCCTTCTGCTACGGAGGCACAAGCAGAGCCCTGGCAGCTGCAGGCCTCGCAGTGCCCAGCAGACACAGGGCGGCCGTCAGATAATGAGGACAGGCCCGCCATCACAAAGCAGTCAGCGATTGTCCCCAGATGGGCCCACCTCGGCGACCACTCCTTACAGTTCACAGAACTGTCCACTTAGTAAGGATGGAGAGACGGATTGCTAGAGACTTTAATACCGCTAATATTTGCATAGTCCACATTACGTATAAGATATTACAGAACTCAGTTAACCACCAAGAATTGCCTAGTGACCCTTCCTGCTGAGTTTCCAGTTAAAGAACCTTCTGAAGTACTACAGCAGACAGACTCCTGATATAACTTGTACGGTGCTGCCGACTGGTCTCCTCACCACTGTCACACTGGCTTTGCCAGGCTGTGCACCATCAGCTCCTCAGAAGCATGTGCAAAAGAAGACTCCTGGCCTCACAGGGCTTGCGCTCTAGCCAGGGAAGAAAGGCTGTGCAGAAACGGGCAGCTCAGCACGTGGACGCCAGCTGTCATGCACAGGATGCAGAAGCGTGGAGGACTCACCGCACAGGGCTCTAGGCAAGAGACGGAAGGCAGCTGCCAGGGTATGAATGTGCCTGACACAGCTTCATGAGCTGGGAATCCCAGATTCGTACACTGCAGGCGTTCAGGGTTGAGGCTCCAGGAGTAACTACAGTGAAGGGCCCAGCCTCCATGGTGACAGGAGTTTTACAAAAAGGAGAAGGATCTCCTGCCACTGATGCGCTCTACCATACGACGCGTGAGGACGTAGCAGGAAGGCCCTGACCAGACGCTGGGGGGATGCCATGCGTGGCCTAGGCAGCTCCGAACCAGGAGCCAAACAAAACTCTGATCTACTTCTAAACGACCCAGTCTTTAGTATTGTGTTGTCACCAACGAAATGGAACAGAGCAGCATCCAAGGATTCAGTGGAGGAGGACCTGCGGTGCAGGGGGCTGGTGAGTAGCCAGCCAGGAGGAGTATGCTGCAGGAGTGGCTGAGGGAGCAGGTCACCAAAGAGCTGCTCACAAGCCTTAGGGCAGCGTGGCTCTCACCGTATTAGGGCCTCTCCGGTGCTCTCTAGGGATTACATCCAGGCGTCCCCCCAAAGCCGGCTGTGCTCAGAGTTGGGCTGCCGAGAGGTGGCTGGGCCATGGAGTCAGATGCTCAGCGTAGGATCCTCCACGGAGGTGGTTCCTGCTGACTGTGGTGTCGGAAGGCGGAGCCTGGCTGGAGGAGGCGGGTGTGGGGGCGTGGCCCAGGAGGCTCCACCTCCCCGTCCTCCTTTCATCTTCCTCTGCTTTCTTATGCCGCACCATGAGCGGCTCCCCTCCGCCATGCTGCTCTGTCCTGGAGGCTGCACACTGGACTGCAACCTCTATAACTGTGAGCCAAAGTGAGCCTGTCCACCCGAGCTATGGGTGTCCGTACAGTGTCTCAGTGACAAAGAAGGAACCAAGACACCATCAAGCCACCACCTCAGAAGCTCAGCTTTGACCAAATACGCCCCTGCAGATTAGCAGTTTCTGCTTCTCAAGCGCTTTCCACACATACAAGCCTCTCTCTGACTGACTCCAAACCTAGAACCTCACCTAGGGGGCGGGTCTGGAAGGAACGGAGTGCGTGCATGCGTGCGTGCGTGCGTGCGTACGTGCGTGCGTGCGTGCATGCGTGCGTGTGCAGGCACACGTGCTGGTATGCGTTCACATCCACAGACCTTATCCCCGTTGGCTGGCTCTGCACGTACCGACTGACCCCGAGCAGGCCGCCAGGCTGGCGTCATGTGTGGGGGAAACGCTGGGCAGCCCCGGTACCCGTCACAAGCGAGCGCACATCACGCGAGCACGCAGCCCGTTCAGCAGAGGCTGCAAAGGAGTGTTCGGTAGCATGTATGGACGGCTAACGGCTGCGCTTGCGGAGTTATCAAGGTAAGAAATTTCTCAGAACAGAATTAGGCATTCTGAAAGCAATCATGAAAGAAAAGAAAAACATAAATCCGACTGAAGCCTGGGAGCGTCGGAAGAGGCAAAGCTTCTCATCCCATCAGGAGAGGCTTATGTAGAGCCGCCCACAGGGCCCAAAGCCTGCTGCGGCAGCTTTGCAGGAAAAGCCAGAGCCCTCACCGAAACTCCACGGTGAGTGGAGTAAGCCCTCACCGGACACAACCTCTAATTATGCAAGCAGCACTCAGGGGAGATGATGAAGCTGCACCCCCGAAGCTGGCAGGGCTGAAGAGGGAGAAGGTAAGACAGAAAGCAGGGTGAGAGGGAGAGACACGGACTGCGACAGCAGGGACACAAACTCAGAAGCAGGCCGAGACAGGGCCATGCATGTGGCTGAGAACCGCCTGCGGAGGCAGGAAGCTGGGCCTAGAATTCTTCAGGAGAGCGGGAGCAGCAGGCCGGGCAAGATGGCCGCACGGCACCTCCGCACTCCTATCTTTCATGGACAAACAACTCCCTGGCAAAGCTGCTTCAAACTCCAAAGGAGGGGCACTCTCCAACGCCAACTTAAAATGCAATTTTAAGCATTTTGAGGCCTCATGAGCCCTCAGATACCACTGAGCCCACTGCATGCTCACAACTGTTGACTAGAGACAGCAATATCCCAACTCCACTCCATCCTGGTGCACACGCAGCCCAGGGAGGAGGACGCGAGCGTGGCTCCTGTTCTGTGGAGGGAAAGCTCAGCAGACCTTGGGGAGTCCCGCACAGACTTGGGGGTTTCGAGCGAGGTGTGGGCACATACGGTAATCCTGCGGGCACTGGTCCCAGAACCCCGCCCCCACTCAGATGTGAGAGGCACACGCCCTTATATAAAACGGCACAGGAACTGTGGCTAAGCTATGACAGCCTTCCCAAAACTTCATGTCCCCTCTGGAGTCCTTATGATACCCGGTGCAATGGCATGCCGTGTAAATGTTGCATTTTACTGTTTATGGAGTAATGCCAATAAGAGTTTGTAAGTGTCCAGTAAAGATTCCGCGATCACAGGCTCAACTACAATACACAAATGAGGGCCCGCGAGACAGCGCAGTGGGCTAAGCGCCTGCCTTCGATCCCCAGCACCACATGGTACACCGGCCCGGCTCCTGGGCATGCTGGGGAGGCTGAAAATAGGAGGCTCAATTCAGGTCTGAGCTGTGTAGTGAGATCCTGTACCAAATACATTTTTTTTAAAAAAAGCAAAAAAACCCTGCATAAATGACACCAAATGGACGACTCTGTCCTAATGAGTCTGGAAACGCAGGGGCCTGGGAAGGGCCGGAGGCCGCAGCAGGTTCCTCTGTACATCGCTGCCTTGTGTGGTCCAGGTATGTCATTCAGGTACAGCAGGTGCAAATTGTACCTCTTCTGGAACTTTCTGGTTCTGCTCACATGTATTTGATCTGCAGACGGTTGAAACTGTAGCTGGGGAAAGTGCAGAGGCAGGAGCCTGCCCGCGCGTGCTGTGTGTACTGCCTTGATCGACGGGTGACTTTTTGAGCTGCCCCCTTTCAAAAGGAGAGAAACACTTTCTCTGATGAGGAAAAGGAGCCGAGATCTAGGAGTAGATGCAGAGCACGGTGGTCACTGGGGCTGTGAGCCAGGTCGTGCAGCTTTCCCTCTTGCTGGAACCTTCTAGAATCACTCTGTTCAGGGAGTGGTATGCACACTTCATATATAAGAAGGTGAGATGGGGAAGAAGAATGTGTCACATGTGGTGGGGACGGTGAAGGGCTGGTGTGGAACTCACACTATGTGACATAAGCACCCATGTGGAGCAGAGCTCTGACAATATGCACTAGACTCATGGCCTGGCCAAGCCACCCAGAGCAGCTCAGACCCTGCCTGTCCCACTGGTGTGGTGGGGAAGGAAAGAGCTTTGGGAACACAGGCTTGAGAGATGGAAACTCTCCTTGGGAAGAGGATGTCTTTGAGGAGGCAGAGGGAGCCATGCTAGGAGACCCAGAGTGGCACCGCTCCTGCAGGAAACACCTGAGGGCCAGCAGCCCCTCTCCGCCTCCTCCTCTTGGTCTTGCTCCTGCTCCTGTTCTGACTCATTGTCTCTCTGCCTGTTCTGCCCCCTCCCTTCCTTCGTCCTTCCCTCTCCCCTCCCGCCTTCCCTCCCCTTCCCTCTTTTCCTCCCTGTCTCTCTCTCTGGCCGCATCCCATGTAGCTCAGGCTGGCAATCCTCCTGCATCTGTTGTACACGTGCTGGGACTACAGACCTGTCCCATCATACCTGCATCCTTCTCCGTCTTTGCTCTTGGCTGTAGGGTAACGCTGTATTGTCCAGAGCACCCTGAAACTCACTATTTCCCAGGCTGGCTTAAAACCCACAATCATTCTACCTTAGCCTCCCAAGGGCTGGAATTACAGGTATGTGCTGCCTCCTCTTCCACCCCACGGCAGGATTTGGCATCACAGTGATGACTTACTTACCTGCAAAACACCCTACGCTTTAAATGAAATTCAGTTTGAAGAGTATAGCAACAACCGACATGACATTAGAAGCAGTACACACTTAGAAGACCAAAATGACAGGTATTTTAAGCATGGTTTTAGTATTACGCATTGTTGTCCACAGTGTAGCTGCTTAGTTCACAGATACCAGCATATGGAATTAATTAGTCAGGGTGAGAATTCTACCCACTAACTGCTATTTTCAAGAACCTGATGGAGAGTCTTAGGACCACTGCCTTAACCATTTTGTTTATATAAATGCATGGTTTTGCCCCTGCCATATTTCCTTCTTTCCTTTCTCTATGTTGTTTACTCCTTAAGTTCTCTCTTCCCATTCAACTGTGTTACATCTTTCACAAGGTGCTGTACATGCTTCCACAGTAAATCTGAGGGGATTTGGCTGGTCTTACCAGATAGCAAAACTTACATTTTTAGTTCTATAGGTCTTGCCTTAACTTGGTCTTAACCATCCAGCAGAAAATAGTAAAAGTAAAGCTATATTAATATGCTGAGCCGTAAAAGGCTCAAGTCAACAATTCAGACAATTGCGAGCTGTGCTGGTAACTCACTACTCTTACGGACTGTTGGACTATGTTGGGTTATTTTGCTGAATTCAAGTACCCACAATCCTTGGACTGGCATCAAGTAGGAAAAGGTCCTTTAAGACTTCTCCAAATACAGCTTCTCTAACTGCAGTGGAACACCCATCTCAGACAAAACAAAACAAAGAAGGGGGATATAAATAAAGGACAGTTTTATAGTAAAAATATATGTATATATACAAGATAGTTAGGATAGATACACAGCTACTTTCTCTTAGTTCAATGAGAAGAAAGGTTTGCACTAATAGTGTTTACACAAGATATCATGTCTACATCTTGTCCTCTGAATAGCCACTGTGAAGACAACAATATGCAATGTATCAATTATTGTAACTGTCCTATTAACCTGTTTTGAAACTGTTGCATTACTATTTTATCTTTCTTTCTTATTAAAATGAATTAAAAGTTAAAAAAATAACAAATGAAATTCAGTGTGTGAGAGCAGCAGGGGGGCATATACAGGTACGTAGAAGGGTTCATGCTTTTCCTTCCATACTTGTTTACTGGCTTAAGCAGGCAGAAAAGGACGACAGCGCTGCCCCAAGCACGTTCGAGGTCTGCCAGTGACAGCAATGACCCCAAGGTAAAGCACATGTCATAATCGATGCATTGTTGGAACAACCTAACGCTGTTCAAATTTTTCTGCCTGTTGAACCTTATCGTTATACGAGGACAACAGAAACTCAGAAAATGTGAAGGATTTTACCAAAGTTCCTCAATATGTTAAAATTATTTCCACTTATACCATGAAAGGTGAAGTGACAGCAGAGTGGCCTTCTCTTCTCTTCTGGTCCTCATTCAGATACCATTTGTGTCTCTTCCAAGAAGTGGAGCTTGGAACTTGATGAACAAAGTGGGGAGCATCACCCAAAGCTTCTAGGAGGCACGATGCCTTCCCTCCCCGCCCCTGGGAGTGTGGAGACGAGGCGGCAGTGCCTTTCCTTGCAGTGGGTGAACTGAAGTCTAGAAACAGGTACAACACAGCGCCCAGAAGAGGGGGGAACGCGTCCCCCCACGAGCGGTTGCACACGCCAGCTGCACCCTTCTCCTCCTCCTGCCTCTTGTGCTCCCCCCGCCCCTCCCTCTTATCCACTGATACAGCCACTCGGTACCCACTGTTCTAACTTGTGCAATCAACATCTGCCTCTTGGGTGTGGCTGAGGGGCTGCAGCAGCTGAAATCTAGATGTCCAATTTCACGGCACGTGAAAGAAGGAAGCGCAGTGCGTAAGACCCTTGTGCTTCACCCTGGGTGCCGCCATCCTCCCTGGGTAGCCTCAGCTCCCTCCTCTGCCAACTGAGAGCACCAAGTGGGGTTAGATGCAAGGATGCAGCAGCTCCTGTGTTCACGTTTCCGCATTCCTGCCTGGAGTGGGCCTTTCACTGTTAAAACAAATTTCTGTCTCACTTATTTCCAACTCAGTTCTGTGTCTTAGCTTTGCAAGGACATGACTGACCGAGCCCTTCATGTGTTCCATGTCCAACCACTGAAGGGAAAGTTAATTGCTTGAAACCTGCAGGAAGCGGCCAGGAAGTACCTTCAAGTTAGGCTGTGGAGGCAGGAGCTGGGCCGCCGCCACCCTCTCTGCCGGTGACTGAGGGGGAGGGCAGCGGCCTACAGCACCCAGGTGGGGGCAAGCGCCCACTCACCACAGGGCAGCAGTCCTGCCTCAGACACCCTGCTCAGAGGCGTAAGACTGTGCAGGCCGTGGAGGTTTGTTGTGTCCACACTGACTAATGTTGAAGAAACACTTCCCACCCATGGGGAAATAATTTTCTTTCATCAACTTTTCTGTAATGGCATTAATCATCCTTTTCTGCAGAGGAAAAAAGATCACTGTCTAAAAATAAATAACATTTTATATAATTCATAAATGGCAATGAAATTAATGAGTCTGAAGTACTCATAAATGTAACAGGTGAAAAATGTGCAGGATCACACAGCCCAATTCAAACGCCCAGCTGGTGCAGAGGCTGCATTCAGCCGTGTCAGCAGCAGCAGAGCTTAGTGATTCCTTAGCAGGCCAGGACGCACTGCAGCACGTGGGGCCTTCTGGCAGGATGGAGAATCGTGCTGCTTAATGACAGCCATTTATAACTTCTAAAAATTTGAAAGTTAATTCCTCACTTTTCTCCCTCCCTTTGCCAAACAGGACCAAGCAGACAAAAATGACAGATTATTGCAGGGCCTTTGTAATCTGTGGCTGCTGGAGAAATGGCCTTGGGGGACACAACCTCGGTCCCCACAAGTCCTGGCTCTGTGCACACCACTGGCATGCATTAGATGCAGAGTCCCGTAGCAGAGCGTAGCTCGTGAGGAGCATGCAGGCCAGCACACAGGCGGCCGGGTGCAGTCCCTCGCACTGTCTCAGCAACAAAAATACCAGCCAATAATTCTTTATTTAAAGAAATAGGCCAAGACATGTGTCCATTAAATATGGCCTAGATCTGTAGATCCGTAATTTCCCCCTTACAGAATATGAAAGCATAATACAGTTTTCTTTCTCTTTCTCTGTTTCTCTCTTTCCTTCCTCAAATCTGTAATTTCCTCAGCTCAATTCAGTCACCTTGCAGTCTCCGTGGGGATGGCAACAGCCCTGCCTCCAGTACCGGGCTTTCTGGCTGGAACCTTCACCCACGCTGCACGCTCCCCGCTCACTGGGATTCCCAATCCCACTCTACCCTCTGGGCCTGTGCAGGTGTTAAGCCCTGCTAAGGATGGTGGCCAGGCCTAGGCCACTTGTGCAATCCCAGCTGGAGACAGAAGCAGGAGGGTCACATGCTGAGGCCAGTCTGGTCAGTTTACAGAAGTCTTGACTCAGAAATAAAATTTCAAAAGAGGGTTGAGGATCTAACACAGTGCAAGGCTATGTGCTAAGCTTGCGCAGGGCCCTTGGTTTGTCTTCCACATAAGGGGGAAGTAAAAGCCTCAGGCTCCCGGGCCCTGCACCCGGCTGAGCGCACCAGATACTCATCCAGCAGAGGGAAGGTGGACGGGCGGGGGTGTCCCTCGGAGGGGAGAGAGGAGCAGGTGACTGTGGCCTCCGGGCCACAGCGGACACGCTGCTCGGGGCGCTGTGGATCTGTCAACTGAGGGAGAGACACCCAGGCCCTTGGGGAAAGGACAAGAAGTGGAGCTACTAGTCTCCTGCGTGCTGAGAGCCTGCACTCCCAGGCTTGGGAGGCTGAGGCAGAAAGATCGTGGTGAGCTTGAGGCCAGCCTGGGCTACAGACTGAGCTCTAGGTCAGCTTCACAGCAGAGCAAGATAAAAATTACAGATAGTAATTGAAGTGAACTATTAATTTGAAATTCTATAATATATATTTCTGAATCAATGTCCTTGAAACATGAAGCCCTCGGGGGGAGTGGAGCCCACTATCACGACGCGGGAACCAGGCCTCCACGACCCCCGTGCTGCAGTCTTTGGGCCACAAGCTCTCGGATCGCCCATCCACAGCAATAACTGCATGGCAGCGCCTTTGTTTTGTTTATTTTACAGACAGAATAAGAATATACTTCCCTTTGTTTTCACAAATAGTTTTTTATAATTTACCACAAGTGACAAGGCCTGGTACCACCACCCCATGCCGAGAACTCTGCCGAGCTGCAGAATCCCCTGGCTTCTGAGGTTCAGCTTGGGCTCCCCACTCCCCCCAACAGCTCTGGGCTCCGGGTTTCTCCACCCCACATGTCTGGAGCTGGCAACTCTGGGGAACCCTCACTGTGCACGGAAATCGAGGCATGCCCGTCCCAGCGCCCTCATCCCCAAGGTGGCCCCAGTTCCACTTTGCTGGGTCCTAAACTACCACTCTCAGTGGTGGGAGCAAAACAATGATGTGGGGAGCCAGGTGAGAAGCAGGTGCATCGCTTCACATCACACACACACACACACACACACACACACACACACATACACACAGCCGGGGGAGCCTCTGGCCTCAGTGTTACAAGTTTCCAAGGCAAGCTCTCCCTGGTAGAGGTCAGTGTGGTCTGAGACAGGCTCCATGGCAGACCTAGGAGGGCCCTTGGAGGACACAGAGGTCCTGAGGAACACAGCCCCTGGGGAACAGTGTTGGTGCCAAGAGGCCTGGACGGCCTCTTCCTGAGCTCCAACCACCCTGAATCCTTGACAGCCTCTGTGCTGGGAGACGGCAGAGGCAAGAGCGGAGTGGAGCCACCCAAGGCCAGGCAGGCCCCAGGAACACCTCACACTCCCCTGGACTTGCTTCCCTTCTGATATTCTCTCCCCTGGACAGCTGTCCTTTCTCTGTATTCACCCACTCATCGATGGTCTCCACGCTAAATTCATCAAAGCATCCACCCCATTGTCTATGGTCCAACTACCCCGGTCTGAAAAAGTAGTGGGGCCGGGTGTGCGGTCAGCGGTAGCTGCGCTTGCCATGTGCAGCCCCTGGGCTTGAGCACCACCAAGCCCCAAGAGAGCAAAGATCCAAAAGCAGCGCTGAGTCCAAGGGCCCGGTGGATCACAGGATGCCCAGCACACCAGGGCCTGCTGCTTTCCAGCCTGGAGAGCCCACTCGCTCATGAGCAACCCTGAGACCTCGGGCACAGCGTGCTCACCCAACAGGACATTGGTTCTTGCCTGTGGCGCTGTTCCTCCTGTTCCTTTATGCCACCCTCACCGTGCCATCTGCCCGTGTGGGGGGTCTCTGTAGGCCACCTTCCTGTCCCCCTCCATCTTCCCGCGGCCTCCTCCTCCTGCAGAGTGTGTAGTCATGACCATTCTGCTTATGCCAGTGCCCTATTTATTGGATCTATCTCAAGCTTAACAATATGTTCAAGATAGGGAATGGTAGGTAACAAGAACTGTGACTCCTCCTCTGCCTCTGCCTCTTCTTTCTTTTCCTCTGCACCAAGAAATTCACTCGGGCCAAACACACTTAATTTCCATGGACACCAAGTGCCCACCGACTCTCCGAGATCACACCCTCTCATTACGAAGCAGCCTGTAAACCATGGTTCTGGAGTCTGCCTGAGCACTAGCCCTTCCCGAGAGGTGGAAGGACAGACTTGCTGTCTGCCATGTGCTCTGCAATGAGAGCCAGACCCAGGCGGGCTGAGTCCCGCACCACTGAAGAACATGTGCCACATGTGGCTTGACCCTCCACAGCCGTCCATGGCTGCCCCTGGGCAGCAGGCACCACCCGTACCGTACTCCCCGCCACGAGGAGCCTGGCTCCCTGGGCTCTGCGGTGCCCCAGCCTCCACATGGGTCCTCTCCTGGCTTCTCCGCTCACTCTGGAAGGCAGACTGCTCCTTCCTGTGGAGGGCCACCGTGAACCTCCCTTCCGATTCCCTCCTGCTCTTGTGGTCTGTCTTTGTATGAATCTCATTTATGCAAGGGGAAATCCATGTCCCAAGCTCCCCTTCAACCAGAGAAGAGCTGGTTCGTCAGAGAGCCTGGGCAGAACAGGGTGCAGGCTCTTGATTGGCTGAATCATGTCCCCTGACAGTCCCCTTCCCTGTTCGTCAGAATGTGACTGAACTATGGAAATCAGGCTTTGAAAGGATGATTAAATCACAACGAGTCACGGGGTTGGGTCCTAATCAATCTACCTGTCCCTATTACAACAAATATGTACATGTGCACATGCACGCACGCGAAGGGCAGGCCACACGAAGGCACATAACAATCATGGGCATCTACCAGCCAAGGCCTGAGGACCCCAAATTCAACTTTCCCACCATGCCACCCTCAGATTTCCAATTTCAGACCAGGAGAAAATGAACATCTGTTGCCTAAGCCACACAGTCTGTGGTACTTTAAGGTAGTCCAAGGACAGACCAACAGACCTAGTAAAACTACTTATAGCACACTGAAGGGAGATACCTTAAGAAAACAGGTTGAAAAGAAAAAAGAAGGAAGGGAAAAGCAATATATACTATATATATATATATATATATATATCAGTTATAGTTCTGATTTCTCTTAGTTATTTGAAAAGAAAGGTTTGTGCTAATACTGTTTGGACAGTTAAATGCCTATATCTTACACTCTGAGTAACTAATTAAAAGATAACAATACGCAATGTATTTGCCATTGTTATACTCCTATTGTTTTGTTTGGATGTTTTTCCCTTTAAAATAAAAATAATTCAAAAAACAAGTTGGATATATCGCCAAGTACAAAGTGATCCAAAGCCTTTCATGGCATTTGTCCTCAATTACAGTTTTCCTTATTTTCAAACTTTTTTCATTTGAAAATTCCCCTGCTCCAGTTACCAAAGCTTTCACTGGACAGTCACTACGCTGTCCCAAAAGAACACTCATCGAGTGCCCCACAAGCAGAAACCCACCGTACAGAACCCCAGTGTGCCTGGCAGCGACACGCCGAGGTGGCGAGTGACCCTGCACTCATGCGAGCGGCTCAGGCGGACGTGTTATCCCTACAACAGCCGTGAGGGCTCCTCCTCTGCCCACGCTTGGCTGAAGCCACCCAGAGACGCTGGACTCGGCCACACAACCGCGCGGCCAGCTTCACAGCAGCAAGACATGGACAGATCTTAATGCACTTGAAAGCCCTATTTGGCAACAAGAATGAAGATCAGCTCAGCCTGCCGGGGACAGCTCAGCCAGGACGACCGCGTGGCCGGCCCCAAGCCCAGTTCCAGACAGGTGAGTGAAGCCATCCTCAAGGAGTCAGCCCAGAGAGGCCAGACAACCCGCGCGGCAGGTCCAGACCTCCTGAAGAATGACTCAGCCCACAGCGTGGGTGGTTTGTACTGCCGCAGCGAAGGGCTCCTGCTGTGCCCCTGCTGTTGCACCAGCCTCGCGGTGCTGGTCTTGGCCGCTCCGCTTCCTGCAGCATTCGGCTCTCCTGCTTCGCAGCTCTTACATCTCTAACCCTACTGTTGCAGTATACTGCACACGTGCGACGACTTTAGTGTCCGCATTACTCTTTCAGTAAGGTCTCCTGGGCGGCTGGGATATAGTAACTCGGTGATAAGGAGCTCGCCGAGCCTGCGCAGGGCCCTCCATTACAGCCTCAGCACTGCGAGCGGATATTATTTCTCAATTCATCTACTCTACAGCACTAGCTTTTGCGTAGCAGAAGAAAAATGTAATTCATATCCACTGCTGCACTCAGATACTCCTACTGGATTCTTCTGTGGATGCTTCGGGCTTTATTGATATTTGGGAGAACTGGGGCTTCTGAATGGATCGGAAGAGCACCACGATTCCCACTTGAAAAGAACACAGGCTTGCATCACCCAACACGGCCCTTGCTCTACTCCA
This sequence comes from Octodon degus, assembly GCF_000260255.1. NCBI lineage: Eukaryota > Metazoa > Chordata > Mammalia > Rodentia > Octodontidae > Octodon > Octodon degus. The sequence goes on along the minus strand of NW_004524775.1, from coordinate 1,890,026 downwards.
GGAGCGGAATGATAAACACGTCACTGAAAAGCAATCTGTGCTTAAGGTACTTGGTGTTATGGCAACAACGCGTCTAAGAGCGCTGCAGCCACAGCAGAAACTTAACCACTTCCTCAGTGAAAGAAGCCACAGACCCTGGTAGGCTGTTAATGATGTCATGTGGGACTTGAAAGAAGTAATCTTCCTTTCCTATCTCTTGGCTACTACATTCCAAGCTGGAATCCTGATCCTTAAGGAAAAGTTAAACAGAGGGTTACAGATCTTTAGCTCCACTTCCGACAACAGAGGCAGCAGCTGTGACAACTGCCTTGTTTTGTGACTCTAACCCTCAAAACTCCTAACAAACATCAGGCCTGGAAGACTCCCCAGGATCTCTCCGAGCTTGGGTCCTGGGACCATCAGGAAGAGAAGGAGGTGCTTCAGAAGCCATGTCCCTGTGGTGACCAGGACCCTGCCATGCAGCGTCACAGCATGAACTCAAGGAATGCAAAGGGCGCCTGGCTCAGGCCTGGGCACCACTGCAGGCTGCTGCTCTTGCGCGCTCTTTGCCACAAGGTATGAACTCCAGGGTTTGCCACCCCTGGTCTTCCTGGCTGAATCCCTCACTGCTTCAGGGCCGAAGCACAGGCCTGCAGCCAGGCTGCCTGGCTCTGCCACTCTCGCCATCCATGGGCGATAGAAATATGGACTTTGCAAAATTCTTTACGCAGTCAGTTGTGGGGTGCACGTCGAAACGCTAAGGCAGGATGGTCATGAGCTGGAGGTCGGACTGGGCAACTCAGAGAGACTCTCATCTCCAACTTTTTAAAAATAGATTAAATCAGGCTAGGGATATAGCTCAGGGGCACACATCCATGGTTTTGATTTTAAAAATGAAGAAACTAAAAATCAAAACCTAAAAACCTGCTCGTGCCAAATTTCTCAATGAAAATTGGGGGAAAAAGTAATTATTTATGTATCATTTCCAATTGTATTCCAAATCTATAGTTTACATTCAAAACCCTAAGGGCATTTATCCTTAAGAAATTATTTAGTCAATTTCATGAAGTCATAATTTAAAGAATAGCTTGAAAGTTTATTTACGCATACTAACACATAACGTAGACTATGTGTGCTACACTAATCTCTTAGCTATTTGCTTAACCAGTACAAGAATCTCTTCTCAAAGGGCTGTTCATCTCTTCCCTAGCATATCCTCCTTCCAAAATAAAACCTCTTTAATGTCATGTTTTTCGTGAAATCCAAGATCTGAGAAGTTCGCAGAAGCAAGCGCCAGTAGCAGACGACTTCCACAGGCTCTTTCTCCCGGAGTTGGACTGCGCCCAGACTCACAAGGCCGTGGACTTCCTCCTGGAGGCCCCTAGCCAAGTGCTTTGCCGTCCAACTAGCGCCACCCGCTTGCACCAGGGCAAGGGCCTGCAGACGTGTTCACAGGACCCGGGAGGAGGAAGAGGCTCACAGAGCCAAGGCAAGGACATGCAGGGCTGCGCAACCCTCTGGGAGAGCTTGGTTTGCAAACTGCATTTCCAGGAGCAGAGTATGGTCCAAGGAGTGCATGACAGGGCCAGGACAGGACAGAAGCTGGGTTCTAGCAGTCCTGGGGCTGATTCCCGGTACCAAAAACAAGCAAACGAAAGAAAATGTAGAAAGTTCACAGTAAACGAATCAAAACAATGTAAAGTGTATGAGCTCAGAGATGGAAGCAGAGAAGAGAACATTCTCCACAGTGCCTGCCTGGCAAGTGCGAGGCCATGAGTTCAATTCCTGGTACTACAATAAATAAATAAATAAATAAATAAGTGATGAGAACATTCTTGGTGTATAAACAGCACTTTATAGCAGCACGGGAAGACATTTCTATAATTGTTAACTTTGTTCCAGTTAAAATTTTCAGATTCCCCAAAAATATTCAAGAAGAGCTGTTAACTCAGAAACTTGAATAAAAACAGGTCTAATAAAATTCATCACTTTCTCACATAAACTAATAGAGATGAAAAAGCTCATTTTATAAAACTATACTCCTCATTTGGCCGCCTCTGCTGAGATGGAAATCATGCGTCTGTTGGGTAGCACAGCTACCCATGGTGGCCTGCAGATGGCTCAGCTGCAGCTCTTGTGACTTAGATCTAGTGTCCCCCAACGCCCCACCTGTGCAGAGGGGCGCTCAGGGCAGTGACTGGCTTGTGGGAGCACAATTCGGCCTGGCCAGCTGCTCTGCTTCCTCGATGTCACGCTGAAGGCAGAGTCCGCCCCACTAGGCCTTCTACCAAGGCTTTCCGCGTTGGGGCTGGCCGGCCAGGAACTGCAACCTTAGGCCAAGTTACACTTCTTCAAGTTGTGGGTGTTGGTGATTTCATCCTGGGGACAGTGAAAGTGACTATGACACTCTCAAAAAAAAAAAAAAAAAAACAACAACAACAACAACAAAAAACTACAGACTTGCAATATTGGATCACAATATTAGATATTTTAAAACATAAACAGTTCATATTTATTGTGCACTATATGTCAGGTCATTGGTTTCCAAGTATTATTTTTTCAAACTGTCAGATAGTTTCAAGAGTTAGCTTCTCTGATTTTCTATCCAAAGATGGTATCAGTGAAAAGGTGCACTTTCTTTTTAACTAGAAGATAGCCGAACTATTTTTAAAATTTTAGTCAAAATACCATTTAATTAGAAAGTAGAATAATGGAATGCAATTTACAAGTATAATAGAGGAATAATATTCGAAGTTGTCAAGGTGTGTTAGGCAAATATTTTCAAAAAGAATTTATCATAGTTTAGAATTAAGATTGTGAAACGCTACATCTACAAAACTCAGGATATAAAGATTTTCAGGGATATGAAGTAACATAACCTGAACTGAATAAGAAAGAGCAGCAGTCCAGCTAGATGCACACGGACTTCGCAGAACATCACAGAACGTGAAGGAAGGGCTAACGGACCTCTGAACACACTCCATAAAATGATAAATATCACCCACCTGTTGCAGTGTACCATTTCTTAGGACAGAAAGAGCTGCACACATGTGAGAAATGCGGCCTACATCCCTCACCCAAGAGGGCGGACGCCACGAGGGACGCGGGCTGCCCGCTGCTCAGGACTGAAACACGCATGAAACAGGAAGACCTTGGTAAGACCAACGTCTCTGAAGTATCTCCGAATAAAGCCATGTGCTTCCAGCTGTGTCTTCCTCTTGCCGTAACTACAAACAGATGAAAACTAAGAGAATCCTAAAATTCATACAGAGCCAGAAGAGAGTCAGAATAGGAAGAGCAATCCTGCGTAAAAAGACTGAAGTGAATTCATTATAATCCCAGAAGTTGTATTCCAAAGTTACCGTGATTAACAGCAACACACGATGGGCACAAACGCACGAGGACCAGGGGACAGAGGAGGGGCACAGAGTCAGTCAGTACGTTCAGCTCTTCAGCCTTTCACCAAGGGGCCAAAACGCACACCCTGAAAGAAAGACAGCCTCTTCACCAAACTGTGGTAGAAAAACCGGCTACTCACAGTCAAAAATTTAATTTAGGCCCCTCTCTCTCTCAGCATCTAGCAAACTAAAATCAGAATGGATCAAAGCACTACCCAGTAAACCGGAAACACCTGCTGGCAGACAAGCTCTTGAAATCGCAGGCGTCCGCAAGGACTTTCTGAATGGAATCCGAGATGCACAGGCCAACAGTCCCAGGCCTGAACAAACGGGGTCATATTAAATTTAAAAGCTTCTGCACAGCAAGAGGACCAACAGAGTGAGATGACAGCTACACAACGGGAAACCCGCTTCGCCACTGACTCCTCAGACAGAGGGCTCGTATCTAGGATGCTTAAAGGACTCAAAGATTAGACTCCTTAAAGAAAACCCTAGTCAAAAATGGTCAAACTAAATGATAACACTTCACGGAAGTACAAATGGCTAAGAAATACATGAAGAAATGCTGAACATCACTGACTGTAAGAGAAATGCAAATTTAAAAACCCCGAGATTCCGTCTTACCCCAGCAAGACCGTTCATCATCAGGGAATCAAATAATATCCAGCGCTGCGGAGGCTGCAGGGAGAAAAAGGAACACTTCTGGCCTCCCGGTGGGAATGTGAACTAGAATGGAAATCAGTGTGGACATCTGTCCAAACGCAAAAACTAGAAATCCCCATCCCATCCAGCTATTCCCTTTCCAGGTATTTTTACAAAAAGAGTTAAAGACATCATTTAACACAGATTAATCCACACCTATGTTTATAGTACCAAAATTCATAATAGCAAAACTTTGGAAGCACTCCAATGACATGAATAGGCATACCAAAAGTACACTTACACACAGTGGAGTACTACTCTGCCCTAAAATGATAAACTTGAATCATCTGTAGGAAAACGGATTCATCTAAGACTATAAGAAGATAAATCCTACACAGTGTAAATGTTACATCTCTCTCTAAATAGAAAACCAAGATTAAAAATAAATGCTAGGTAAGAGGAGACAGGGAGATAGATCCTTCTCAAAGGGGAAGAGGATTGAGAAATGGAGGGCAGGCGGGGAAGGGAGGAATCAGGCACGGAAGAAGGGTGTGTCACGCGCATGTGCCAGAACATCATGGCTACACGTGTGTACTAACAAACTCAAGAAAAGACTGTCACTCGTGTTTTGCTATTGAGTTACAAGAATTTTTTACTGTAAAGTTTGGAAATTAGTAATTATTTGATACATAACTGCAAACATTTTCTCCCAATTGAGAGTTTTCTTTTTCACTCTCCTGTGTGTTCTGTTGTCGAAACCTTCTTGTTTAGCGTAGCACTACAGGTCTGCTTTTGCTTTTATCGTTTGTGCTTTGGTGTCACATACATGAAGTCACTGGCAAGGCCGATAGGAGGACAACGTTTTCTAGTTTTACTTTCAGGTCTTATATTTAAGATTCCTCTTGGAGTCGATGTTTGTGGAGAGCCAAGCAAATCAAGGGGCGAGGTTCATCCTTTGCAAGTCCCCCAACCACGTCCCCGTGGTGTATTGTTGATGCTCTTAGAGAAGGACAGCTGGCCACACGGATGGACGCCGGGGGGACTCATTTCTGGGCTCTCTCTTCCGTGCCACTGTGTTACATGTGTCAGTCTTCATGTCATACAATTTTAATTGTTGCTGTTTTGTAACGTATTTTTTAAATCAGGAAATGAAATACTCTCTTTTTTCCAAGTTTGTAGGTGAGACACGGGCTTTTATAATTCTCTACTAACTTTAATATTCTTCTGATTGCATAAAAACAGCTTCACCTGTTGGAATCTATGGAGATCTTCGTCCCCGTTTCTTAAGCTCCGAAGTTCTATCATTTGCCTTTCCTATCTAACCCTATAGCCCATCGAGCTGGGTTTGTGCCAGGTTGAGACCTGGTCCTTTCCTCTCTGTGGACGTTAGTTTACTCCACCAGCACTTGCTGAGGGGGGCGTCTCCTCACTGCCCTGCCGTGCCCTGCCTGCAGCAAGCTGGGTGCTATGCATGTCTTGGTGTGTTCCAGGCTCTCCGGTGGACTCCACTGGCCCAGCAGCATGCCCCAAACAGCTCCACTGTCTTCATCATTCCAGTTCTCTAATAAGTACTTGTGTCCAATGAAGCCAACCTTCATGACTATTATTTTCATTAAAAACATTTGGCCATTTCCTGTCATATGCATATGACATTTTACAGTTAGTGTACAAATTCTCATTCTCTCTTTCTCTGATTAGCTTGTTTCCAATATAGATTCGATCCATGAACATAGAGTAGATGAACATTTCTTTACATTTATTTTAATTTCCACCAATAATGATTTGCTGTTAACTACCACGTTTCTCTGAAAATAAGGCTGAACTGGCGAATCAGCCCTAGCTGGTTGTTCCCATGGCGATGGTCAGCAGCAGGCAGAAGATCACATCACAGATTTCCTGCGCTGTGGCTACTCTGTAATGGATGCAGGCGAGGATAGGACTGTTGCAGTCAGCATTCTTGATTTTTAGTTGTTAAATCTTATGGAAACAGAATGCAGGTACATGCATATTTTATCAGTTTTCTTAGGTATTCAATATATTTGATGCTACTGAACATAATTTTCTTTGAAATTTTATTTTTATCATGCCGTAACATTTCCACCATGAGATTATTTGAATTTTATTAAACAGTCTAGATATATGTTTAACTATCAGCCTAATCAGGACATGAAATAGTTTCATCATCAAAACACCTCCCCTGGTATTCCCTCCTTGTGCTCCAGGCAGCTGCCCACCACAGGGCGGTGTAACACTCATAGCCTAGTCCCAGCTTTGGACCACAGATCAGTCACCAACTCTAGAAGCCCCATGACTTCGGGAGGCTCTGGAGGGACATTGAAATACAAATCTAATGCCACCAGTAATTCTGCCAACCACTGGTCAGTTCTCCAACATAATAAGTTTATAAGGTTTTCTTTTTTATTTATTTGAGGAAATCATGCAAATGAAGTCATACACTATGTATCCTTTTGAGTTTTGCTCTTTTTTCCATGGAGATTTGCCCAGGTAGTAACGTGAACTCGAAGTCCATTGATTTTCACAGATTCTACATCAATGTAGAGATATACGAGAATCTGTTATCCATTCACCAATTGAAGGACATTTGGACAGTATCCAGTTTTTAACAGGGATAAAATGTCTATAAATGTGCAAGGGTTATGTGGAAATAAATTTTCATCTCTTTAGCATGAATATCTAGCATTGGACCTCTGGGTCATACTTTAGAACACATTTAAATCTGTAAAAAGCTGTCAAACTGTTTCCCAGTGTGCTATAAAATTTTGCATTTTCATTAAAAAAGGCAAGTTTCATATAGTCTAAATCTTCACCTATTGCTAGTACTTTTTTTTTTTACAAGTTTTTCTTTTATATTATTTCTAATTTATTTGGCACAGGGTCTCACTACACAGCTCAGACTCCTAGTGACCTTCCTGTCTCAGCTTCCCCAGTGTGGGGATTACAGGTGTGTGCCACTATGCCTGGTTTTGGTCCTGACATTGTGTGTCTGGAATTCTGGGTCCAGCACTGCATACAATGCCAGAGATCTGCCAGGGATCAAACTCAGGACCTTGTGTTTGTCAGGCAGGTGCTTGGACCACTGAGCTATTTCCACAGCTCCACTAACTGTTTTTTTGTTTTTTTTTTTTTAGTTTTAACTATCCTATACTTAAAATATTTAAATATATTTTAATATATTTTAATCCATTGTGTCTGCTGTCTGAGGACAGTTAGCTAAAATTTTTTTCCCACTCTGTGGGTTGTCTTTTCACTCTGAGATTTCTTTTGATGAGTAAAAGCTTTCTGGTAAGATGAGATCCCAGTTCTTGATTCTTTGAAGTGTTTCCCTTGCAGTCTGGGTTTCATTCATAAAGTCTCTGCCTAACTTCAAGATTTCCACCTACTTTCTCTTTCAGTAGATGTAATATATTTGATCCATTTTGACTTTCGCTTAATGCATAGTGACAGACATGGGTCTAGTTTTAGTCTTTGGCAGGTTGAGCCAGTTTTTCTAATACCATTTATTAAAAAGGCTATCTTTCTTCCAGTGAACATATTTGGCCCATTTGTCAAAGCTAAGGTGGCTGAGCATGTTTATAGTTGTGTCTGCATCTTCTCATCTGTTCCACTGGTCCTGAGGTGTATTTTTTTTTTTTTTGCCAGTACCATGCTGATTTTATCACAGTAGCTCCATATTATAATTTCAAACGAAGGATTGTGATCCTCTTTCCATGCCTTTGTTGTCCAAGATTGCTTCTGTTATTCTATGCCTTTTCTAGAACACATAAAGAATTGGAAAAAAAAAAAAAACATACTGCTCAAATTCAGAGACCCAACTCAAAACTGGGCATTTAAGATGAACACACACTTCTCAGATGAAGAAACACAAATAGCGGCGAGGAAACAGCTCAGCAGCCTAAGTGCCTGCCTGCCTGCCAAACACAAGGTCCTGAGTCTGACGGCCAGTAACAAAACAAAACAAACGACAAATGTATGAAAAAATGCCCTACACCGCTGGTCATTCCAGATAAGTAAGTTAACACAATATGGAGGTCCCATCTGACCCCCGCATGAACGGCTGTCATCCTGCAGCCAACCACCAGCACGCGCCAGAGGGCTGTGAGGAAAAAGGGATTCTTCTCCACTCTTGGTGGGATTGTATGCTGGTGCAACCGCTTTGGAAATAAGTGTGGAGATTGCTCAAAAACGAAGATGAGAGAGCCCGGGAGATAGCTCAGCAGACTAAGTGCCTGCCTAGGCAAGCACAGGGACTGGGGTTCAATTTATAGCACTGTGTGCTGTGCCAGCCCCACCCTGACACACTGAGCCAGCCACCGAGACTGGGCACGGCGGCACGCACCTGTAATCTCAGTGCTGGGAAGGCTGAAAATAGGAGGATCACTACCAGTCCAAGCTGCATGGCGAGATCCTGTGCCAAATACTAAAACAAAATAAACAAATACCTGAAATGAGAGGTCCCATTCAACTCAGCTATTCCCCTTTTGAGTATTTTCCCAGAAGAATTAAAAACAGCATACCACAGCAATGTATGTGCACCCAGGTTATAGAGCACAATTGGTCACAGCTAAGTCTCGGAAACAGCCCAAGTGCCTATCAACCAAGGAATGGATGAAAAAGATGTAGTATTTTTGTACAATGGAGAAATACTTAGCTGTAAAGGGTGAACGAGACGTTGACAGGGAAATGGGTGCAGCTTGAGTCCTACTCATAAGTGAGAGAGATCAGTCTTGGATGTGCAAGCGTCACACTGTCTCCCTAGTGTAAGAAGCTGGAATAGTAAATAAGACCCGAAAGGTACAACAGATATTGTGAAATGGCAAGACACTGCCCAAAAGGGATGAGAAACTGGAGTGGGGGCAGGAGAACAGAATGAAGGGAAAGGAAAAATAAGTGAGGTAGTTATGGCAGTTATCCTACTAATTGCTCTTAGTTCACTAAAAAAGACTTATGCCTATGTTGTCTAATCAAACTTTCATGCCTGTAGCTTGTAATCTGAGCAACTATTTCCAAAGTAACAATGCACAATGTACTAGCCACAGCTTTATTTATTTGTTTAATTTTTTTGTTTGTTTGTTTGTTTGTTTTTGTGGAACCAGGGATTGAACTCAGGCCCCCTTGCGCTTGCCAGGGAAGCGCTTATTCCACTGAGCCATCTCCCTGGCCCCTTCTTTGTTTAGTGTTTTAGGGAAAGGTCTATACGGTGTTCAGGGTCTCATGACTAGATTGGACTCGTAGTGATCGGCCTGTTTACAGCCTTCCAAGCGTTGGGATTACAGGCATGCGCCACCACACCCAGTCTCAGTTGCTATGTCATCGTGCCCCGGGAGTGGGCCTGGCAAGGCAGGACCATGGTTATTTTCCTACAGTCTTGTTTTGAAATTTTATAACACGTCAAGACAAAAGAAAAAGAGGAAAGAAAAAGAAAACCTAGGACTACAGGCTCCATTTGACCCACCTATACTTCTTGGTATCTTCCTGAAAGAATTAAAGTTATCATACCACAGCAATTCATCACAACTAAATCTTGGAAATAGCCCAATGCCCACCAGCTGATGAATGAATGGATAAAGAAGTGGTTTTTTTTCATACAGTGGAGCACTATTCTGCCATAAAGAAGGATAAGCCCGAAACATTTCTAGGCAAATGGGTGTACCTTGAGGCCATACTTGCCAGAAATGTAAATAAGATCAGGAAGAAAATGTGAAATAGGAAGGGAAATGAGGGAGAGGGAAGGGACAGGAGGGAAAAGGAAAAGTGAGAAATGAGTTGAGTTTATTGGTACATTTTAGGCATAATTAAGGACCCCATTCTTCACGGGAATTTATACCTTTACACGTCACAACTTGATTTATTCCTCAAGTTGCACCCATTTTCCTATAAATGTCTCATTTATCCTTTACAGCTGAGTATTTCTCCATTGCATAAAAATACTACATCTTTTTCATCCATTCCTTGGTTGATAGGCATTTGGGCTGTTTCTGAGACTTAGCTGTGACCAAGTGTGCTCTATAACCTAGGTGCACATACACTGCTGTGGTATGCTGTTTTTAATTCTTCTGGGAAAATACTCAAAAGGGGAATAGCTGAGTTGAATGGGACCTCTCATTTCAGGTATTTGTTTATTTTGTTTTAGTATTTGGCACAGGGTCTCGCCATGCAGCTTGGACTGGTAGTGATCCTTCTGTTTTCAGCCTTCCCAGCACAGAGATTACAGGCGCGTGCCACCGTGCCCAGTCTCGGTGGCTGGCTCAGGGCACCCAGGGGTGGTGCTGTGAATTGAACCTCCCTTCCCCCTCCCCACCACCCACTCATGAAAGCTTTGGGTGCATTTTCTCCTTTTCTCACCTTTCCTTTTCCCTGCCTTCATTTCTGAGGACTCAAGTCATCACTAATGCCCGGAATCTCACTCACATACGGCCTGGTTCCTTCCCACATCCTCTGTCCTATGATTGTTATACAAATCTTTATATTATATGCTATAAGCACATTAATGCAATTATAATCATGTTTCTATATTTGCTTTTAAGCCTGTGAAGAGGAAGTGAGAGAAATAATATTCAATTATAACCCCTTATTTCCATTTACTGGCTCGGGTGCTTTTCTTCACGTGGGTTTGAATTACTATACAGTCACTAACTTCCAGCCTGAAGACACTGTCCTGAGCACTCCTGCAAGGCAGGTCTTCAGGTGGGTGCAGCACAGAGGCCAGAGGGTCCCGATCACGCTGCTCATAGGCAGGAGCTCCCCTCCAGGCCCTGCAGGTCAAGGCCTGGGCCGACCATTGCTGCTGCGGCCTGCTGGGGGGAATGCTGAGCCTTGAGAAGGTCATCTCCCAGGGCTGGCTCACAGAGCAGTCACTGGAGGAGAAGCGGAAGGTATTGGTCCCCCCTCTGGCCCTGTGACTTGCAGGTGACCTGCCTGAGGCTGAGGCAGATCTGCCCCAAAGTGCTCCCCGCTCTGAGGCTGGCAAGCAGCCAGGCCTCCCTGCTGGACCTGCAAGGCTCAGCTGGTATCTGAAGAAGGGGAGCACCTCTGTCCGACTTCTTGAGCACGCAGTGCCTGGAGAAAGGTGTGCTCAAGGTGAGGGTGGAGAAGCATGGAGAAAGAGCAGGAATGGCTCGGACACTCAGGACTCTGGTTCTGACTGAGACTGCCTAGGTCTTCTTGCACAAACCGTTCTGTTTGCAGAATCTCCATCTGGACAAGGTCCAAATACTCCAAAGGAGAGAGAGTGAGTAAAAGCAAACACGTGTGCAGGCGTGCCATTTCTCCAGGCACACAGTTGTCCTGTCTGGCCCTGTCCAGTCAGGTCCACGGTCAGGAAGGCATGCAAAGAGCCAGTCTACACCTATGTTACTGCTGTTCCCATATCCAGGAGCATCAAAGTCAGAAAATGCTCAATTCCCTAAGCTAAAATGGCAGTGTTCCCACAGAGCCTGCACTATGATCCTGTCTGCCCTGCCTTCTCTCGATGATGCACTATTCCTAAGGCTATGTAGACTGCTATTATTACACAGCGTGTACAGTAGTAAATGATGGCATGAAAAAGATCTTTCCAACTCTTGATAGGAGGTGGACTGAATCCATGAACGGAGACCCTGTAGACAAAAGAGCCATTGCATTATCTGCAAATAGCCATAGATGGATGTGCTTCTTCCCAACATTTATATTTTCTACGTGTTAAGCACTTTAATCCTTGACTGCAAACATTACAGGCTGCAGCTCAAAGTTTTCATGTCTTACCAGACCCCAAAATCCAGCGCCCTAGACTTCATTTTCAATAATTTCCTCCCTCCCCATGAGGATAGCTGGAGTTTGAACCATGGTGGGGGCAGTATCAGCCGATTACAGCCCTAGTGTGCAAACTCTCTCACCTCACGTAGAACTTTCGTATGTTTAGAGAGGCTCTGTGGCTCATCCCCGTGAGTTCCTTATCTGATCTTTCATGGCCACTGGTATCAGAAGTCTAGCATGGTCCATTTATGAAATGGATATGGAAAGCAGACTCTCCCTGGAGCCTGCAGTCAAAATCTAAGGACCACTGATAAGTGCTAGTGTGCCCTGAGGTGACAGAGGTGAGGCTCAGGAAGGTTGGGGGACCTGCCGACCGCTGGCGCAGAGCCCATGCCACCAGTGTGCTGGCTCGGTGAGTCCTACAGGGACCCAGAGTTTGCAGTTCTACCAAGTTCCTGAATGCCACTCTGTCCAAGGACAAATTCTTGAGCAAGAAAAGGATGGTGGAGGGCGACGAGGCTGTAGTGGATGACAAAGTAGCAACGGTGCAGGAGGGAGGGCTCTGGTCTTCCGTGGGGACAGCCTACTACCCGGCACAGTCTCGTTCCTGCTGGGGTGCACTTATCCCAAGTTCAGCGCCTCTAATTCTCTGGACATCTGCTTGCTTGACAGGATGACTCCTGCCTCCCCATGGGCTGGCTGAGTGACTACCGTGTCAACTTGAAAAGTGACCAGAAGCTTAGCTAAGTTGGCTCAGCAATTCCACACCCTAAGAAAGACCTGCCCCAGGGCGGCTTGTTGCTGGGTGGTAGAAAGGGGCAGGAAGGAAGGATCTGCTGCTTGCTTCAGAGGAGCTCCACCACTTCTTCACCTTGGACATCCTCTCCTGGCTGCCAGCAGGCACTCTGGCTTCTGGGGCCATCTTCCTGCCTTTGTCAGCCTCCTGAGACGAGCCCATGTGGGACCCTGCAGTGAGCTCTAGACCTCGGGCAGAATCCTTCGGTCCACGCTTCCTGGCTGCCCGACTCCCCAGGAGGCCACAGCAAGGTAGCCCTGTGAATCTTACACATTTGTATATTCTGTGTTACAGGTTTCTCTACTAAACCGCTGACCAGTGGGCTCTCTTCTGAATTACAGCTTTACTGTCCAGCCCCAAATCTGGCTTGCTTTGCTTTATTGTAATAAGCATGCCTCACCACAAACTCCTCTTACTTATGGTCCGCACTCTTCACTCCGTGTGGCTCCCCTGGAGGATGGAGTTCCGTGCCAGCAGGGACTTTTGTCTACATAAATAGTTCTTGTGTTTCAAGTACTTGGAACAGGACCTGGCGTAACTCAGGATGTGCACCAACGAACTTCTCACTACACTTCACTTGTAAATTGAGTATTGCACGGAACCTGGAAATTATCTTCAAACTCTAATTTTACCCTCTCACTGCAGCTGCTCCCCACAAGAACGCTTCCACGGCAGCATCATTATGTAATCACATCTGGTTTTTAAATAAAGCGCCTCTCACCGCGCCACGCCGCAGCACCCCAGCCCGGCTCTGGCCCGCGCCTCCCTCCTTTCTCTCCACGTCACTTCTCTGTGCGCGCTTGCCTTGCACCACATAGCTCTGCACCTCGCACCCCGCCTGTGGTAGAGACAAGCCAAGGAAATTTCTCCTCAAGTCTGCAGAGGATAATTGGCAAATTAGTAGCAGCTAGGAATCCCTTCAATGCAAAAAGTGGCAGTCATCCAAATTTACACCCTCAGCACCAAACCTTAGAGACATTTTTAATGAAGGCATTTTTCTGCCTTATCCTTTAAATCACTGGTTCAGGATCAGAGTTTTCTCTGTATCCACCCCAGAAAAATTAAGGCCTAATATCAGTATTACTAGATAGAAAAAAACGTGTAGTTTCTCCACAGCAGATCCTCCTGTTGCTATGGAAATAGTCCTGATTTCCCTTTGTCCCCTTTCTGAAAGCACTTCTATTTGCTGCTGGGATAGAAATAGTCTGTGTCCTGTAGCCATGGCAACGGTTGGAGACAAGCTGCATGTGCGCGGCTGCTTCTCCTCTTGCCTGCTCCTCTGGACACACTCTTCACTGTGGCTACCGGACATGATGACTATTTGGAAGGCAATCAAGCCCCGTAGATGGCCCCAGCTGAGGTGCGGGAGGCCAGGCAGGGCTGCCCACCCAACTCTGCCCACCTCACAAAACAGAAAACACCAGGATCTTCTCTAAACCGGGCTGGTCCAACAGAGGGTGGGTACCTATGTAATCAGACAAATGCAGGGCCGTTTGTTTGTTCTCCAATTCATTTTAAAATAGTTCAATGACCTTACCAAAAATTAGGTACACAGAAAAATGACTAGGTGAGTATTTTCTCTAAAATGACTCTGTTCAGTAAGAACCTTTTGGAAAGGGGATGAACTTTTCTAATTCAACTTTTTCACCTTTAAAATTAAATGGAAACTTTTCTGAGTTACTTTTTTCATCATTGAGACAAAATACCTGACACCCGAAGTTAAAGGAGGTTTATGCAGCTCATAGTGTGTGGAGGTTTCCGTCCATACTTAGTAGGCTCCAAGGCAGGGCAGCTTCCGAGAGGACAGCGTTTCATGGTGGGAGGAAGGCAGCACAAGCAGCGAGCAAGGGAGAGAGGCGAGCGAGGGAGGG
>NW_004524775.1:1873158-1874413 GCF_000260255.1 Octodon degus | reverse complement strand
CCCCACACCATGCGCAGGCCACTTGCCCAGGGCGGGCGCAGCACTCACGCCCAGGGATCAGTCACGAACTCGGGGCCCCGTGGTGCGCAAGGCTTGGGGCACATCTGGAGCAGAACCGTAAGACACTGGGCAGACTTCACGGGGCACCAAGCTCACGGGTGCAGAGACCATAGAAAGGGGTGGTCCTAATAACTGGGGCACAGCAGCGACGGGCACACTAATTTCAACCCGAGTGTAGCACAGATATTAGCATGCAAAGCATTAAGAAACTTAACAGCCCACAGTGAGCGGAAAATAAAACTCGCACTCCCTGAAGTACAAAAACATCTAAAGTTACACAGAAAGTCTCATTTACCCAGGAACGCAAGCCCGTGAGAACCACTCATCTCCCCTCAGCAGCAAGAGTTACGAGTAGGTTTGAAATAGCCAGTTATGGAACTTTGTGAACATCTTAGCGATTTTAGTACAAATAGCTTGGTTAGAAATGTGTATGTATGCATACAGAACACAGACTTTACATCTACGTCTGTCCATCTATTGATCTACATAAAATCTATAAAATTACCTGCGCATAATAGTCCTTCTATAAGGACCGGTATAAGGACATAGGAAATGTAAGCTCCTCTGGGGAACCATGCATTTCATTGTACATGCTTTCAAAAATGTTTAGAATTTTATTTTATTACTATATACATATTTGAAAGTTTAAAGCAGTTTTAGATTCACAGAGAAATTGTGAGGTACTAGATACTGTACCTAGTTTTCTCCATTATTAACATCTTACATTAATACTTTGTCATTATGATAATTACTGGACATTGTTATTGTTAAGTAACATCCAACCTTTTTCCCAACTTCCTTAGTTTTTCTCTAGTAATGGCTTTCTGCAGAATCACAGCGAAGACACTGCACGGTGCTACGTCTCCACACCTCCTTAAACTCCTCTTTGTTGAGGCAATTTCCTCCAATTTCCTGCCTTTTACAGAAGCCCTAGTCAGGAATTTCTGCAGCACCAGCGTCCCTGGACCCCCACGCACCGGCGTCCCTGGACCGCCTCGCACCGGAGTCCCTGGACCCCCTCGCACTGGCTTCCCTGGACCCCCTCGCACCGGCTTCCCTGGACCCCCTCGCACCGGCGTCCCTGGACCCCTCCCATTGGCTTTCCTGGACCCCCTCGCACCGGCATCCCTGGACCCCTCCCACTGGCTTCCCTGGACCGCCCTCACACCGGCATCCCTGGATCCCCTCGCATCGG
>NW_004524775.1:1870143-1871023 GCF_000260255.1 Octodon degus | reverse complement strand
AAGGAGAGGGAGAATGGGACACAAAATGCGACGACAGTGTACAAATAACATCAGTATTGGATAAAAGAAAAACATTGCCGATTTAAATATGCACAGGAAAGCCCACAGACAAATGGGAAGACCTGTCTAGCCGCATCAGGTTCACACTAGCAAGGCACACAGCTCAAGCAGTAGCCTGTAGCTGCAGTCCCAGCTACGTGGGCAGGACAGGCAGAAGCGACTTGCCCTAGGAGTCTGGGCCAGCACCGGCAGCACAGAAAGACCTCACCTTTTAAGGTATTAATGAGTGCCTTCGAGGGGGCCGGGGAGATCCTCAGTGGAATAAGCGCTCGCCTGGTGAGCGCAAGGGCCTGAGTTCAATCCCTGGTTCGCCAAAAGCAAGACAAAAGAAAACAAAAAGTAAATCTGAAAAAAAGATACTGAAGTAAATTTGAAAACAAAAAGTAAATCTGAAAAAAAGATACTGAATAAAAATATTGAACACAGTAACAAATAAAAGATACATTACACAGTGGAGTACTGACGTCATCTCAAGCAGATGGACCCAAGATGGTAGAATACCTTTCAAGTGCTGAAAGAAATCTGTCACACACTAATTCCATATGTAGTGAAATTGTCCTTAAAATAGCACACAATAAAGACCTTTACAGATATTAAAATGAGTATTATGTACAGAATTGGATTATAAGAAATGATAACTTTTCAAGCTTGAGGAAAATATTATATGGAAACTTGGAAGAATTTTGGAATTTGTAAGAAGCTGTATAAACAAAAACATATTAAGTTTTTCTGTATAATTTCTTTTAAAATATGCAACAGATTTACGCAGAAGTTATATCTTTAAGTGTATAGAACATATACAGATCTACTACATATCAGA
>NW_004524775.1:1868031-1869287 GCF_000260255.1 Octodon degus | reverse complement strand
CATAAAAAGTTGTGTGCAAATCTTCAAGCAGCATTGGCCGTAAGAGTCATGCACTGGAAATAACCAAAATATACACAAGCGGTGAGTGGAGAAGCAAGTTGTAGTATATCTGACATTATGAAATATTAAAAATAAAAAGAAATGAACTATGGCATCTACAACAACTTGCATAAGTCTTAAAACCTGGTGTGTCAATTTATATTGCATTATTCCACTTATAGGAAATTCTAGAACAGGCACAAATATAGAGCTGAAAGTGTATCGTATCATGGCTTATTGGTGGGATCAGAGGAGGAAACTGACTGCGAAAAGTACAATAACATTTTCCAGGGTGATGGAAATACTAAAATATTGGAAATAAACAGCATTATGTTTATAATAGTAGATGCGTGATTGCATACGACTGTTTAAATAGTTATGAGCTGAATACTCAATAGAAAACAGTGTCTATAAATTATACTTAAATAAATCTACAGATTTTAAAAGGTACTGAGTAAAATTAAGATAGCTTTAGGAAGACTGATAGAAAAAGAGACATGGATAAAAAGTAATGCAATGAGGGCCAGCCAGATAGCTCAGCAGATTAAAGTGCTTGCTTAGACAGATGCAGTGGTCAGGGGTTCGATCCCAGGCCTGCTGTGCCGGCCCTGTCCCTGGGGTGCACTGAGAGGGTGTTAAGACTGGGCATGGTGGTGCACACCTGTAATCCTAGCACTTGGGAGGCTGAAAACAGAAGGATCGCTACGAGTTTGATCTGTGTAGTGGGGCCCTGTAGACCCTGCACTAAATAAGTTTTTTAGAAAAGTAACGCATTGAATGAAAAGAAGATACTGTCCCAAGTCTCTATGCACTAAACAAGATCGAGGAAGCAAGTATGTCACCCAGTGAGAGTAATTTAAACTTTTAGATGAAACAGTAAACTCCCTCATTTTCAATTATCAGGTTGAGGTAAGAATAAATTAAAAACATGAAACTACTATGTCAGAATAAAAATAAATAAATAAACTAAAACTGTTACGAAACATCTCATCTTTGCCTTTCCCTTATCTTCACCCAAATGAGGGACACACAGGTCTGGCTAGTTGTAAGATACTCTTTACCAATTGTGTAGACAATGTCTCTTTTAGAAACTGATTCTCAAAACAAGAGGATATCAGGAAATGGAGACTTTCACTGCTTCCGGATAGCCAAAACCAATACTGTCAAAGTGGCCATATTCCCTCAAACTGTTAAGTCTGTTCAATACAGCCCCAATC
>NW_004524775.1:1863835-1867316 GCF_000260255.1 Octodon degus | reverse complement strand
GCAAGAGCCAGCAGTGAGAATCAACAAATGGGATTAGATAGAACTAAACAGCTAGCACACAGTGAAGAACAATGAGCAGCAGGAAGAGCCGACCCACAGAGTGGGAAAGAGCTGCTCCTGCCGCTCCTCAGAGGATGCATATCTAGGGTGCATAAAGAACTCAAGAAAACGAGACCACCAAAAATTAAGGGCTCAGACAAGAAATGGGCAAGTAGAATGAACCGACAGCTCACAGATGAAGAAGTACAAGTGGGTAACAAATGCAGGGAAAATTCAGCATTTCTGGCCATTAAAGAGATGCAAATTAGAAAGATGCTAAGATTTGGTCTGACAACCAACAAGAAATAGAAACCTACCAAATGCCGGCAAGGCTGTTGGGCAAAGCACCACTCACGCTACGGATGGGAACGTGAGCTAGCCGCGCCACTGTGGAAACCAGTATAGAGACTTCTCAAAGAATTAAAACTAGACATTCCACATGACCCAGTGGTTCCCTTCTTACATGCTGTCTCCAAAGAGCTTAAGACATACTACAGAACACATGCACACCAATGCAGCAAAATTAGTAATGGCAAAACACTGGAAACAGCCTGTATGTCTGCCAACCGAGGATTACAGAAAATGTCGCACCTGTAATGGAATACTCCCCAGCTATAAAGAAGGACAAACGTGAGACACTCTTCGAGAAATGGATGGTCTCGGAAGATACGACGTTGAGTGAAATAAAGAGGACACACAGCTTAAACATGGCACGGTATCTCTCATCTGGTAAGGCAAAGCAAGAGAACTATGAGAAGAATAAAGGAAGGACAGAAGGGGAGGAGGGGTGGATGTCCTGCAGAAGGGAACATGTCCAGGGAACAGAGTGAGGGACAAGGGGCGAGGCTGGGGGTGGGAAACACACAGAGAAGATGAGCCCTGTACAGGCTCCCAGGAACCTCCGCGCACGTGCACGTGGTAAGCCAGGAACACTCAAGGTTAATAATATCAACAAGGAGGAAAAGGGGGCGGGGCGCCGGAGCAGCAGGGCAGAAGGGCGGAGCACGGTAGAAGAGGGGCAGCTGCTCTGTGTGCGCTCGCCAGCTCTCCAGGACGACTGGGAAATGCATGCGCTAACAAAAGGAAAACTGCTCAGGAAGCTTTTAACTGACTAAGCCTCCTAAAACACTACCAATAAACAAAGCAAAGAAAACACACAAAAATTGCTAATAATGTTGAAAACGCTGAGCTAATTTTTATTGTTGTTGTAGTAAACTGTCACAAACTTAGTAGTTTGAAGCAGTCCTAACCTATCACCCTGCCATTCTGCGAGGCCAGAGTCCAACCTAGACAGCAGTGCTGTGCCGGCCTAGGGGCCTGGGGGACCATGCCCGCACTTCTCCTGCGTCCTAGGGGCCTGGGGGACCGTGCCCGTGCTTCTCCTGCGTCCTAGGGGCCTGGGGGGTCATGCCCGCGCTTCTCCTGCGTCCTAGGGGCCTGGGGGACCGTGCCCCGTGCTTCTCCTGCGCCCTAGGGGCCTGGGGGGTCATGCCCGTGCTTCTCCTGTGCCCTAGGGGCCTGGGGAGTCATGCCCGCACTTCTCCTGCGTCCTAGGGGCCTGGGGGACCATGCCCGCACTTCTCCTGTGTCCTAGGGGCCTGGGGGACCATGCCCGCGCTTCTCCTGCGTCCTAGGGGCCTGGGGGGTCATGCCCGCGGTTCTCCTGCATCCTAGAGGCCTTGGCACCCGGGCTCCCCGCTCCTCATCACCCCACCATGCTTCTACCATCAGCCCCTTTTGGACTGGGAATCCAAGTGTCCCCAGGTAAGGGTGGCGGCTTAGTTTAGAGGCACCCAGCTAACCCTGAAAAATCACACCCCAGTGTCTTTCATCGGCTCGAAGGCACCTTCCCCGAGGCGAGGGGCACCTCACTCACTCTGGAGGGGAGGCTGTGAGCGTGGCAGCGGGGGTCGAGTGTCCTGCCACCCAGGAAAAGCTGCAAAAGCTGACACACACAGCAAAGCAAACCGGTATTAAAACAGGAGTGGGAGGGTCCCGCAAGATCCAAAATAAGACCGCAAGGTAGAAAAGCAGAGGGCCGTCTTCAGCGGGTGTGCAAATCCTTCCTCCATGCCCAGTAAATATTAAGATGAATCACAGATGAAGGCATTTCAGCAATTTGAAGTACAGTCATAAGTGGCTACAATATACATAGCTATTTCAGAACGATTTCCAGCAAATTGTTCTCCGAAGTAATGGAGCTATGTTTTCACTTCCTTCTAGAAAATATAGGCATTTCTATTTTTATCCTTCCTTCCTAACGACTTCCTTTAGTATTCTACATTATTTAAAATTTCATTTTTCTATTTTCCATTTTATAGATTAACCTTCCTCTTGTTTTTGAAAAACTATTTGGAGAGAATATCTTTCAACTTCATACCATGAAGGCAGATAGCTCAATAAAGCTTCTTCTGGTAAAAGCAAACTTTTACTTGTATCATAAAACTCCTGGAACTGAGTATGAAAAACAGTGACGGTTTGACTGAAGGCTTTCAAACTAGTATTACAACGGCTGCACCAGCGTCAGGGATTTTTTTTTTTTCTTCATTTCAAAGAGAACAGAAGACTAACAGATAAGACGTTAGAAACGATACACAATTTTAAAAAAATAAAAGTAAAAAGATGACAGGTATTTAACACTGGTTGCTGTACTACACATGACACTCAGATTGTGAGGTTGTCCTTTTTGCATTACTTCACTTACGAATGCAGAAGGTTCCTATGAGCACCTGCGGGCAGGGGCAGCACTCACGACATGTGACGGGGCTGGAGAGATGGCTCAGTAGAATAAGCGCTTCCCGGGCAAGCACAAGGGTCTGAGGTCAATCCCCAGTTCCCCCAAACAAAAACAAACAAACAACAACAACAAAAAAAACCTCTCCATTTTCGCTTAATTCAACAAGAAAGAGGTGTACTAATAGAGTTTGGACAGAATATCCTGTCTGCTTCTTGTACCATGGATAACCACTAAGAAGATAACAATGTACAATGTATTGACTATCAAAACTGTCCTATTAATCAGCTTTGAAACTGTCTCATTCATATTTACTTATCAATTAAAAAATAAAAATAAATAAATAAATGAAATGACATGGTGACACAGTGTGCTGAGGGCTGCTCCTCGAGACACTAGGGAAAGTGTCTTACCTCGCCCATGGCTGTTTAATTTCAGCAGCAGATAAACACAAAGCTGTGAGATCTCTCTACCAAACCAAGAAGATGGGAGATAGCTCTAAAAGTGAAAAAGAATGGAAGACACAGTTCCTAGGAAGCAGCCCATTTAGTGCCGCTCAGATGAACCTGAAAGTCTGCGTTTCTTCCAAGTTAAATGGAATATTAAGTTCGATAAGGAGCAGGAGATTTAGTGACTTTAATTAACAGCTCATCAGCTAATGTAGATCTTCAGAGAAAAAGCGGCTAAGCTACTTATCCTGTTACCACA
>NW_004524775.1:1862022-1862865 GCF_000260255.1 Octodon degus | reverse complement strand
TCTCCTGAACGGTGATTTCCAGAGGCAGAGCTAAAGTATTGTCTGTTACAGGAAGAAGCAGTTTGAATCTCCAGGTTTACGCACCCTGTTTATGAGGCAGTAAAACTTACTTCCAGAAAGCGGCCGGCCGTGGGCTGGATCGCTTGTAGAACAAAAGCTGTTTACTGACATTCAGCCTGATCCATGATCCTTCTAAAAAACATCTTTCCTCACTTCAGGATTAAAATTTCTCAGCACAGAGCGCTCCTGAGTGCCACGTGAGGCCTGTGCTCGCGCCGCGAGGAGCGGCTCCCTGGCAGGCACAGCTCCTGCACGGCGGGGGCCAGGCGAGCTCTGACCCCCAGCCCGGCAGGAAAGAGAACATGGTTTCACTGGAGTCAGTTTTGTACTATTTTTTTATTTAACTTTATTTAAAAACAGAAGCAAGAACAAAAATCAGAAACAAAGAAACAGGGTAACACACAACAATACATGTTACACATTTTCAAAACGAGAATAGCTGATTAACAATGGTGGACATATTTATTTTTGTCATTAAATCTGTTGCTCAGATTAACAGATGTAGTTATGTAAGACTGGACATATGATTGCGTATTACTGCCTGCTTTTAGGAAAACTTCAATTTTTGTTCTTGTCTTTTTTTCTTTTACCTTTTTACAAATATGTTTTAAAGAGAGTACAGCAATAATTGATATGACATTAGGAACAGTACAGCTTTGGAAGACCACGATGGCAGGCATTCAAGCACGCTTCTGGGCCACACCTCGCGGTCCTCCACGCAGCCACTCAGCTCGCAGACATCAGCACACAGTCAAGGCAAAAATTCTGCACATTAACCACCAC
>NW_004524775.1:1856702-1861112 GCF_000260255.1 Octodon degus | reverse complement strand
GGTCAGCAGTACAGAATTAATTAATTTTATCAATGATTTTACATCAAAACCCTTAAATTTTCTTGAAATTGACTACAGATTGTAGACTGTGGATTACTCTTTTCTTTCATCCCTAGTTTCACAGGCCAGGTCAGGCCAAGGCCTCCGTTCTGGACATTATGACCACTGCTTCTTTCCTGCCTCTCTTCGGCCCGTGCCTGCAGAGCAGCCAGTTCCCCGAGGGTTCCGTCCTCTGGATCACCCCTCTCTTGGGTTGGCATGAATTGCAGGTACGAACGGTGGCGCTGTGGGCTACCGGTTCTGTGATGGCGCCCTTCTGCCTTGTCATTTGTGTTTGATTCCTCCAGTTACTGGAGAGACTCCACTCTGACATGCCTCTTGCCCAGCACCAAGAAGACACTCTGGGCGCATGCAGCCTTCCCCTACGCCTGACAGGCCTCCTTGGTCTCTGTCCCTGCTTGAAGTCCCAGCTGAAGAAGCAGCTGTCGAAAGCTTCCCCAGTAGGCAGAGCAGAGCCGTCAGACACAGAGCGACGATGGCCGAGAGACAAGCACCTCCGGGAAGCCCTAAGCACCCAGCATCAAGCCACACCGTGCTCCGGCTCCAAAAAGCCAGGGCTCTGTCCGTTGCACTTCATGAGTTTTTCACGACATGCTTGATGAATGAGTGAATGAAAGCTGAACGTAAAAAGCCGATTTCACCTGCCCCCATACCTGATGTGCAAGTACAAAATTAGCTTTATGTTCTCCGGTTCCTCACAAGTACTTATTTTAATGAATGAGTTCTAAAAAAGGTAAAACCCTCAATTAATTTATTAATTCATGAACATTTATCCTGAGCTGACCACGCCCAAGTATTGGCTGACTGCTAGGAAGCTAAGTGAGCTGCTTTCTCAGCTGTCTGCGGGCCCACAGCAGACAGACCCACCAGTGACACAGCGGGCGCTGCCGAGGAGGGTCGGAAGTGCTTCTGAGAAGAGAGGGGCAGCGCCCGAGAGAACTCACTTCCTGCCAGGTGCATCCCACCTGCCTATGGGTGTCACAGATGCTGAGCCCCACTTTTCTGAAGTGTTTTTTTTTTTTTTTTTTTGCTCGGAATGCCTTCAAGGCATGACTGGCTGTCTTGAGTTATGGGGATCGAACCACAGCAACCTGAGCCTGACTGCTTTGTTGAAGCAGCCACTTAAGGAACTGAGTTAAGGGGCAGGCCCCCCTGAGCCCCACTTTTCTGGAGACTCCCTCACCTCCCAGAACACGGGTAAGTCTCTGCAGTCAGAAACAGAGCCAGGGAAGGAAGGCTGCGCGCCTGCACATTCCGCGACCACACTGCTGCTGTCACTGCCATGCTAACAGCAGACCGCAAGTAGTGTGCAAGTGCCTGCAGCTTGTGCCAGCACACGGCTCACGTGCTCACTTGGTGGTCACTAGTGCTCGGGCACCTGCATTACTCCAGCTGTGCTTTGCTGCTGTTGTTGCTAGTGGGGGTGGGGGAGTGGTGCTGGTGGCTGTGGTGGCCGTGGTGGTGGCAGCCGTGGTGACGGTGGTGGTGGTGGCCACGGTGATGGTGGTGGAGGTGGCAGCGGCAGCAGTGGTGGCTGCAGTGGTGGCGGCGGTGGTGGTGGTGGTGGTGGTGGCAGTGGCGGCAGTGGTGGCCGTAGTGGTGGCGGCGGCGGCGGTGGTGGCTGTGGTGACAGTGGTGGTGGTGGTGGCAGTAGTGCTAAGGATCAAACCCAATGCTCCGTGCAAGCTAAGCATGTGGGCAGTCACTGAGTTTCATCCACAGCCCTCTTGTTTAGTAAATGACTTTCATAATTCAAGGCATGATGTAGAATTTTAGACATTTAAAAATTCCAGTAAATGGTGATGTTCTGTCAGGAAGACGTAACTCCACTTTCCTGGTGTAACAGTGAGGTATGGGGACGTGCAGGCAGCCTCTGCCTCGCCGGTCGCCGGCACAGCATCAGCCTGTCTCCTTCCTTGCTGTGCTCACACCGTCTTAGAGATACGGCCCTTTTGTTGGACAAAGTAGAGGCACAAACTCAATTCTGTACAGAAGATGAAAGCTACAGCTATTGCACTGTAGAAAATACATTTCCAAACCACTTCTGTCTCTTGAAGTTCATGACTGTACACGGACAGAAGTGGGTAAAGGGAAGCACGTCGATGTACTCTGCTGTTCACCCCGCTGTCTTGAAGGCAACTCTGACTCTCAGTACTTTACGGATTAATACAAACACGCTTCGTTGCATTCAGAGTAAAAGAAGTCATGCAGCAAATACAAGGAATGAAGCCTTCAGAACAACAGGACTGGGATTCCTCACTAACCAGATCTGACCCTGCTTCCAACGTGTGGAGGCTGCTTACGAAGGAAGAAGAGCAGTGACGCCGGACGTACGATTTCACTAACAACTGGTTCTCGACTCCTAACGCTGGTAAGAACAAACACAAGCAATGCTGCTTGCATCATCATGCACTGCAGCAAAACAAAGAAAGAAACACCCCTTTCCCTGTAGCACCAGTCAAATCATACAGGCAGAAGGCCTGTAATGAGCAATATTCTATCTCCATGGAAACTCCTGCTAAAGGCAGATGATCCTGGCGGAAGATTTTACAGCCTTTTCCAAGACAGCAGAGCTTCTTGTGCTACCCCAGCCTGCCCAGAACCTCCCAACAGCAAAAGAGTGAGGGTCCTCTGGCACCATGCACTCTTGTGCATAGTGTGTGTGTGTATGCGAGAGAGAGAGAGAGAGAGAGAGAGAGAGAGAGAGAGAGAGAGACAGACAGAGAGAGACAGAGGGAGAGAGAGACAGAGACAGAGACAGAGACAGAGACAATGAGAGAGACAGAGAGAGAGGGAGAGACAGACAGAGAGACAGAAGAGAAAGGGGGAGAGTGGTCATCGTGGCTGTTCTTAAGTATATAGTAGTACATACTTACTACATTACTACTACTTTTTTACATCTTTTCATGCACATAAATAACCTTGACCACAGTCCTATTTGTGGGGCTATTTGGCAAATACTTGAGGATTTAATAAGGAAATCCTAAATTTTGCAAATACTAATTCCCAAGGAAGCACATCATAGGCTTACTTCTGAATGTGCTTACACAAGTCATAACACTGAATACGGCGGCTGACACCCCACAGACCCCAGCCGCTAACACGAGGACGTGAGTTCTTATGCTCCTACTCACACGCATTCTGAATCTGGCATCCGGTTCTCTCAGATCACAAAACGGGCCTGACAGAAATGTTCAGTTCTGAACAAGACAAAAAATAATTATCTTCTTTTATCTTTCCTACTAGTACAGCTAACAATGCTGGACACTAAAACTGCAAGGAAAACCGTGACTTCAGAGGGAAAAAAGTAGGGGAAAGTCACATTCCTTTCCTAGAGCATCAGCAAGCGTGTGGCAGGGACAAAGTGCACCATGGCCTTTTGCGGTGCCGGCCCGCGGAGGGCAGGATCCCTGACTCCCAGGCCCACAGCAGCGCAGGCTGCCCTCGCCTACGCCTACAGCGCTGCTGCCACGGAATGCCCAAGACCGGTGATCTGTAACGTCCCACGGCTCTGCTGGCCTGAAAGATCAAGTGCATGGTGGCTTTCACGTCACACCACCTGACCCAAAGAGGAAGAGCAGGAGCGTGCTGAGCACCGCCCAGAAGGAGCCCGCTCCAGACACTGCTGCAGGAGCAGCACCCGCCCGTCCAGCCGTCTTCTGCGGGGCTCCCTCTCAACGCTTGCGTAGGGAACTCAGTTTCCAACACATGGCCCTTGGTGGACACACTCAAAATCATAGCAGAGCCTCTGTACCCCACCAGGATGGTGTCAGTGGAGGCTGGACACCCCGGTTTCCACTGCTGCTTAGCAACACAAAGCACTCTTCCACCTCCTCTCAGTGTGCGGTCCCGTGGGCAAACATGGTAGACACTAGCTCCCTTCCAGTTTTCTATGAAGTAGGCACAACGATTGAAGCGGAAAGTTTAATATTATCTCCTGTATTCTCTTATAAATGTAGAGGAAATATTTAAGCAAACAAACCACAAAAAAAGAGGGGTGCATCCACCTATATAAAAATAACTCCTGTATTTAAGCCAAAAATAACAAAAGGTAGAAAAAATACAAGGTATAAAAATGACAAAACAGGTGCCTGCTTAGGCAGACACAGGGGCCAGGAGTTCTATCCCAGGGCTGCCGTGCCAGCCCCGCCTCAGGGTTCGCTGAGACGGCAACTGAGACTGGGCGTGGTGGCGCACGCCTGTAATCCTAGCTCTTGGGAGGCTATAAACAGGCGGATCACTAGGAGTCCGATCTAGTAGTGAGACCCTGAACATCCTGTAGACCCTTCTCTAAAATACAACAAAACAAAACAAAAAAACAGCAATGACAAAACAGGGCTAATGTTTAAA
>NW_004524775.1:1849663-1855931 GCF_000260255.1 Octodon degus | reverse complement strand
AAAAAAAAAAAAAAAAAAAAAAGAAATCTCCAGGCTTATGTGTTTTCAGTGGGAAATTCTCTCTAATACTTGAAGGCCTACAGTCAGTTCTGCTTTATAAATTCAGGATAACAGAAGTGGACAGAACACTTATGAATTTATGTGCTACCTGATAGTAAATCCATACAAGACAGCACAACAGAGAAATACCAATCTCCTTTATAATCACAAATGCAAAACTTATAAAACATGAAAAAATAAATAGCAATATATGAAAGGAATTATACACCATGAAGCAGGAGAATATTTTTTCAAGAATGCAGTACAAATCATACACACATTATAATTCCCAATCACTGTGAAATATAAAATATACAGGCATAAATGTAGGCGAGCCTTACAGGACCATTATGCTGAGGCACGAAACACCTCACGCGCTGCTGAGACCCCGCGCCTCACACCCCCATCTGGAAGCAGGAGAGTCCACTTTGGCTCAAGCCGCAGTCCAGGGCACTCAGGAAGGGGCTGCTGCTCAGGGTAGCGGCTCAGCTGAGGGCGGCCAGGGAGCACACCCAAGTGAGGGGGGCCGTCCCCACGTGCCCCGACCTGCCTCGGGTAGGCCCCACATCCGGCAGCGTGTCAGCTGAGGGTGTGTCAGTAGATTGCTCCAGAGGTCAGTCACCATCCCAAAGCCCCTCCCTGAACACGTGAGTCTGCTGGTGACACCGCGGAGGCCAATGAACAGAGACACCTTAGCCTCCAACCAGGTGGCTCCGTGGTTCACGCACCAATGTTCTCCAACTTTCCTTAAACATTTAGTCCGATATCCATAAAAATCCTAGAGTCTATTCTACATTTATATGGAAAGCCAAACCAGGATAACTACTGCAATTTTTCAAAATGAAGAATGAAACGGGAGGAATAACTCTGCTTGATGTAAGGATTTATTATACCACTGCAGCAAACGTATTCGTGTGCAGAGCAGCAGAAAAATAGATCAATGGAGCAGAATAGAGAATCCAGAAAACCACACGAGAGGCTAAGAAATTGACTTTTGACACCACGAACAACAACTCATTTGCAGAAGGAACTCTTCAATATATGTTGCTGGGCAACAGAACCTCCTTATGGGTGAAAAATGGACCTTAATCAGATCTCACATTTTACACAGAATTTAATTAACAATTTCACACATTATAAAAGCAAAGCAATAAAACTAAGAAAAGTACTAGAAGAAGCCCTTCGAGATGTAAAGCAAGCTCAGCGTCCTACTTGTGACCTCCACACAAGCAGGCCAGAGGTCCCTCTGCGAGGACGGGGCAGGAGGAGCCAAGCCCGAGCCCAGCCTGCGCAACTTGGCAAGACCCTGTCTGAAAATAAAAAAGGTTCAGAGAGGTAACTCAGTGCAGAGAACCATAGATTCATTCCCCAGTACAGAAAAAAAACTACAACCCATTAAAAAATCAATATATTATACCTCAGAATTAAAACTTGTGCTCTTCAGAACCCTATTAAAAATAAAATGGAGGGGGAAATAGCTCAGCGGACTAAAGTGCCTGCTTAGGCAGAGGCAGGGGCCAGGGGCTCAATCCCCAGCCTGCAATGCCAGCCCCGTCCCCGGGAATCGCGGAAAGGGTGAGGTGGCACAAGCCTGCGATCTCAGCGCTTGGGAGTCTGAAAACAGGATGATCACTATGCGTCCAATCTGTGTACTGAGACCCTGTACCAGAACACATAAAAAAAAAAAACCCAAGAATGAGACTCCAACACACCTGTTAAAGAAGCTAAAAAAAAAAGTATCAAATGCGGAGAAGCCTGCAAAGAAAATAGATTCCTTGCACCTTGCTCTTGAGACTGTACGATGGTGCAGGGACAGAGTTCGCTAGTTTCTTCTAAACAGCAACTAAACTGGGCATGTGCTTCCCACACTGTCCAGCAGCCACACTCCGGGGATTTTGTCAGAGAAATTTAAACTCATGCCTGTGCAAGACAGTGTGCAAAATGCTGAGCCAGCACTTTCCTTTATCATGACCAAAACTTGGGCAACCCAGACACCTATCGAGGGGTGAACGGCCGACCAGCCCAGGGCACACTCCTCCCTAGAAATACAGTTCAGGAGTAAAAAGAACAAAACGCTGTAAATAATTTGGATGGATCTCAAGAGAAGTAGGCTGAGTAAAGACAGGCACTCCCAAAAGGGGATGAAAACAGTGATTCAGTTCATAAAATATTCTCAAGCAAAACATTTTCAGGGACTAATGACACAGGGGGAGACAGGTGTGGCCACAACCAGTTCAGTGGTGCGCCTTCTGGGGTACTGCAGCCGGCGGTGGCTCTGCACCTTCACCGTGGTGACTATAAATACCAACATAAGTGGTGAAAGGCACAGCACTGCCTCCAGACTCCAGAAAACTGGGGACATCTGGGCCAGGCTTGCAAATGGCACCAGCGTCAATGACCTGGCTTTGGCAAGGCACCGCGGTTGTGCTGGATGTCAGTCCTGGGGGAGAGAGGTTAGATGCCAGCCAGAAATGTCTGTCCTTTCTAGCAATTTTCTCTTAATCTCTAATACTTCAAAATAAATAGTCAAAAATAAAAGTAATGTTTCACTGACCTCTAAATGTCTTCCTCTTTATTGTTTAACAGCAGCAAATTTAAGTTGTAATTACTCAAAATTATGACAGTTGAAAATAAGGTCAAAGCATGTGGAAATCTCTGCTCTGTTTGCTCTGCTTCGATGGTCTCTGGCACAAGGTCTCACTCTGCAGCTCGGGCTCCTAGGGACCCTCCAGCTCTCAGCCTGCCCAGCACGGGCCGGCTCGGCACCCTCGGGTCCAGGGCCAGCATGGCACGGGGTGCCAGGAACCGAACTCTGCTCCCTGTGCTTGCCGGAGCAGGTACTTATCCTGCTGAGCTATCTCGCTGGCCCCCATGTGGTAATCTTTATACCTAGTGCTAGAAAGCAGATTATGAGAAAAGGCAGGAATAAAGGCCGAATCCATGACAGTAACCAGTGTCAAGCTACCAACAGATCATCGTATGATTGTGAGTCCCGCGTCTGGAACAATGAAAATCCAGGAATATGCTTGCATTGATTCTATTAATTATGGCAATTAATCTCCTCCACTTAGGCACCACTGATTCTTAGAAGTCATCAAGGAATTTAGGAGGAATAATTATAATCTCTGTCTTCATAATTACACAATATAAATCAGTTTGTATTTGAATGTCCACTGGAGCCTGCAGCATTACAGAGTGATTAGGAAAAACAGAGACGATGCAGATGCAGGAGGGAGACTGGAAGCGGCAGGTGGCCGCCCGCCGCGCGTCACACGGCCAAGCGCGGAGACCTCCAGCGATGCCCCTCTTCCTCCACTTCTTTCCCAGTGCACTGTTTTCCTGGATTTCATCAAGGAAAAAGGCAAAGCTTATTTGCAAGATATTTTCTCTGACTTTGCTGGGCTGACAGGGAACCGTCACCCTCTCCTCTCCTTTTCCAAAGAAGCCCCTTCTTCCTTGGAACTGAAGGTGACAGCCCAGCTCAAGAGACCTGCCGGGTCCTCGCCTGCCCTTCCTTGAGATCATTAACTTTTGAGTTGTAATCTTTTCTTCCTTCTCTTTCATCTTAACAAACAACAGAGTTCCCCTAGACAACCAATCAATCAAATGTCTGTATCTATTTTGTCTGTGGAAAAAAAATGCTCTAGAATAGACATATTTCTCCCACCCTACTAACCCGCGCGACTCCAGGGACATCGACACGTTTGCACAAAGTGTGTCTCACGGTCTCCACGCAGAGCCCGTTTGGCTTTGTGCTCATTCAGAGTCTGCTCTGTCTCGTTGCTCACCAGAAATTTCCATCCATTGTGGAAGGCATGCACTCCCTCATCTGAGGCGCCGCAACTAAGGTGGCATCACGTCACGCTTATCCCCTCAGTCAATTGTGCAGAAGACAATGCTGACATCAAGACGCTTACCATTCTCACATTATATTTCTTGGTAAGTCAGCCTAGCTTGCTTAGGTCTAAAGACTTCAAAAGGAGCTTCTCCATCCCCAGGTGCTGCGCCCAGTGCATGGCGGCATCCTATTTAATCCATGAAAACTTCTAGCCTAGAAAACCACGGTAGCATGCGTGATGGCGAGATGCACAGGGTCACAGCCCCCGCTGCAGACGGCCCGGGGACCTATGCTGAACGCTCTGCAGCCACGGGTCCAGAGCAGTCAGGACCTTGTCAGCAACTTAAGCTTTCTAATTCTGCACCCATTTCCAAATCAGGATCGATCAAAGAAAACCACATACACTCTGGAAACCAAGAGCATGGAGGCTCACTTGATGCCCCGCTTCCAGCTGGCCGTGGCTTCCCTGTGCCGTGGGCCTGGCGCTGCCCCTCTCCTGTGCCACCCCTTTACAGCTTTCCCCGGACCCCAGCTCCCTTTGCCTCTTTGGTCAAACAAGTGGTGGCGCCGGGTGGCACACGCACAGGCTCTGGAGATGCCACCTCTGCCTGTTCCAGTTTGGGCAATCCCATTTCCTGTGACCCGTCCAGTGACCTGGCAAGCTCTGGGCATCAGCCAGACCTGCAGACTGTGACACGGGGCAGGCTGCGGTATGCTCAAGGCCACTGCCAATCAATGGCACGTCTCCGCCACTCCAGTTTCCAATCTCTCTTCTTCGTCTGACATCCCTGCCCCCACTACCATTTGTTTTCATTATTAAGTGACACCAGAAGCCGGCTGCACAGCTCTGCAGCAAAGAAATCAGTGGCTCATTATCACCTTTCTCTTGTGACCTTAATTTGATTGATCAAGGTTAAAGGATATCAACACCTGGCAAACTGATCGTTAGCCTCGTAGCTTTTATAAGAATACACATTTTCACCCACCTCAAAAGATGGAAAACTGGTGAACACTGGAAACTCTCAGCTATCCAGCCCAGGCCCAGGGAGAAAGATGTGCCTGAGCTGGCAGGAGAAAGAAACAGTCACTGAAAACTGGTTACCCCAAGAGGAACTGACTACCCCGAATGTTGATCATGAAACAGCACTTTTCCCACACAGCTTACGCAGGTCCTGTCTTAGTAGGATCAGTGACAAAGGTTTATCTGATCTAAGTGGTTAAGATACTAAGAATTTGGCTACTTCGGGATATGTAAAGTTACATGGAGGTTAGTCTTAACACGCAAACTGGGTAAAATGCTGGTATAACTCACAGTAATAATGGGAAGATCTGGGAAGGAAGGAACACAGACATAAAACCCAAGGCTACTTGCCAACAGCCTGGGGTGACACGCATGGTTGGGACCATCACGCACACATTCTTGGTCCGGTCTTGTGCCTCACTGTTCCCTACTTCTAGGGGGCACAGTTACCCATATTCACATGCTGATGTAGCACATCATGGCTTCAAGCTCAGGAGATGGTCAGCTTACGGACGCTCTGACTCCATCTTTTGCCCTTACTAGATTTCAATCCCACACACAGGGCATTTCTAAGGTTCCTGTGCGTCTACCACAAACCTTTCAACCATTCAAAGGTGCACGTGCAACATACACTATTTATGTGAAAGACTGCTCATAAGCTAAGGCCCTTAAGAGCAATTTGCATTTTCATTAAGTGGCGTTACTGGTCATGCGTAACTGCAGTGTTGTACTAGATAAGATAGAAATCACATTTTTGTGCAGACACTAAGAGCAAGGAGGCCAGGGACCTCGCTCAGCCGTCTCAGTGCCTGCCTAGGCAAGTGCAAGAGCCAGGTTCAACCCCGGCACTGCATGCCATGCCGGCCCACCCTGGGTGCCTGAGCCGTTCCCCACGACCAGGCATGGCGGTACATGCCCATAAGCCTAGCGCTGGGGAGGCGGAAAGAGAAGAATCAGTACGAGTCCAAGCTATGTAGTGAGACCCCGTACCAAATACATGGCTTACATTACAAAAAAGAGTAAAGAAAGGATTATGCACTTACAATATTATATAGAGGAGGGATGGTGAGAAAGGTGATGCTGGCGACACTCCACTGGACGAGTCTCTGATTATCTGAAGGTCAGCACCACAGATAGGGCAGCACGGACGGGCACTGGGCAAGACAGGGCAGCACGGATGGGCACTGGGCAAGATAGGGCAGCACGGATGGGCACTGGGCAAGATAAGGCAGTATGGATGGGCACTGGGCAAGATAGGGCAGTATGGATGGGTAGCACGGATGGGCACTGGACAAGACAGGGCAGCACGGATGGGCACTGGGTGAGATAGGGCAGCATGGATGGGTAGCACGGATGGGCACTGGGCAAGA
>NW_004524775.1:1848935-1849563 GCF_000260255.1 Octodon degus | reverse complement strand
GATGGGCACTGGGCAAGACAGGGCAGCACGGATGGGCACTGGGCAAGATAGGGCAGCACGGACGGGCACTGGGCAAGATAGGGCAGCACGGACGGGCACTGGGCAACATAGGGCAGCATGGATGGGCACTGGGCAAGACAGGGCAGCACGGATGGGCACTGGGCAAGATAGGGCAGTATGGATGGGTAGCACGGATGGGCACTGGGCAAGACAGGGAAGCACGGATGGGCACTGGGCAACATAGGGCAGCATGGATGGGTAGCACGGATGGGCACTGGGCAAGACAGGGCAGCACGGATGGGCACTGGGCAACATAGGGCAGCATGGATGGGTAGCACAGATGGGCACTGGGCAAGACAGGGCAGCACGGATGGGCACTGGGTGAGATAGGGCAGTATGGATGGGCACTGGGCAAGACAGGGCAGCACAGATGGGCACTGGGCAAGACAGGGCAGCACGGACGGGCACTGGGCAAGACAGGACAGCACGGATGGGCACTGGGCAACATAGGGCAGCAT
Source organism: Octodon degus (assembly GCF_000260255.1). Lineage (NCBI taxonomy): Eukaryota > Metazoa > Chordata > Mammalia > Rodentia > Octodontidae > Octodon > Octodon degus. The sequence goes on along the minus strand of NW_004524775.1, from coordinate 1,849,045 downwards.
GGATGGGTAGCACGGATGGGCACTGGGCAAGATAGGGCAGCACGGATGGGCACTGGGTGAGATAGGGCAGTATGGATGGGTAGCACGGATGGGCACTGGGTGAGATAGGG
>NW_004524775.1:1836822-1848572 GCF_000260255.1 Octodon degus | reverse complement strand
AGATAGGGCAGCACGAATGGGCACTGGGTGAGATAGGGCAGCACGGACGGGCACTGGGCGTCTCATCTCTGAGAGTTACTCTGCCTCTAACTTTACACCCCTGGTGGGCTTGTGTCCTCCTGCAGAGCTCCCTCCTCTCTGACTGAAGCAGCACTTCTCTGTCAGTTGATATCTATGAGGCATTAACGGAGGCTCAGTGCTAAGTGTGCGCCTGCACCGTAGCAGGAGGCACAATGCCGTCACACAGGCTCACCACGCTGAGATTCCCAAGGAACTGTGTGCACCGAAGACCTCAGGAGAGCTAATGTTATATACTAGACACCAATGCTTTGCTTTAGTGCAGCACTCCACAAATATTTCTGCGTGCAAACGCTCCTCACAGTCCACCTGTCTGACTCACGGCGCAGCACCGGCATTGCTCGGGGCCTCTTGATTTGAGGTCAGCATGTGCAATGCGGCACCTTTGCATGTGGCGAGAAGCATCCAGTAGACACTGAGAGGCCCTGTGATGAGCCTCCTACCACCTGCTGCCTTGGCGGCCAGGGAAGCCCGGGTAGGCACGCCCCAGACTGGGTTACAAAAGATGGCACCTCCCGTCTTGAACTTGCTCCTACTCGGCAAGCTGGTAGCCACCGTGTGAGGCACTCCAGGGCCTACAGAGGGGATACGTGGTGAAGAGCTGAGGTCCATGCCACAGCCGCGAGGCATGCTGGGTGTGGATCCTCTTTCGCTGACCTCCAGCAAGAATTTGATGCAGGCTCTGGGCTAACCCTGAGCTATCATCACCCAATTCAGCTCCTCAGGAGCTCATACCCTCCAGAAAGTAAGGTCCTCTATGCTTGTTGCTATATGCTGACTATGGGGGAATGTTTTATGCAGCAGTAGACAGCAAATACACTAAATCGTTAAACCTGGAGAATGTAACGTCTCTGAGTGGAGCACGCGGATGCACCATTCTGTGAGTTGGGCACTGAGCACGTCACGGAGCCAAGAAGACGCACCGGCCCTAGGCTGAAGGGGCCCTCAGGATCCCCTCCTGGCAGGCCTGCACAACCCTTCAGAGCGCCCACTCTGCAGAGACCACACCTGCTGCTGGTCCCAGACTGACTACGCTTCTGTGTTAGAGGCAAGAATGTGAGATCGCAGGAGAGAAGGAGCAACTCCGTCGTTCCTTTCTCTTTTGACCACCAGCAGCACAGAAAGAGGGTGGCCTAGTGTCACAAAAGTTCAATATGACAATGTCCTTAGGTACAAAGGATCAAAATACTGAAGGAAGCCGAGTCTTGGAGTGAGAGTGAGGAGCAGCCACCCACCGACCCGACAGCTTAGTCAGGACATGACAGAGCAATCAAGATACACTCCGCATTTCTGCAGTCCCTGACCCCTGAACTTGCTCCTCATAGCAGCATGGCTTACACCTTATTACCCAGTTTACATCAACCAAGGACATACACAGAACATACAACTTACTAAGGTAGATATACTTAATAAAGCAACGCACTTTCCAAGTATTCAACAGGCACCCCCCAAAACTCAATTTTCAGCTAGAGGACATAATACTCTATCACCCTCCAGTTCTTGGTTTTGGTCTGTTTTTCGTTATCGTGAGGTAAGAATCAGCAAGCTGCGGCCTGGGAGGCATATCTCACTGTCAGTTCCTGTCGATAAAATCGGCTGAGACACAGCCGCACGCACGGCTTTGCAAGGTCCCTGCTGCTTTTCCACTGTGGGTGCCAACGTGCCAAGGTGCAGCTGCGATCTCAGTAGCTACATATTTTGCTAAAACATTTTACTACTATTAGTTCATGATAAAAAATTGAAATATCAGTCAGGGACAGCGGCACACACTCTGCTGAGGCGCAGGCAGGAGGACTGCAAATTAGAGTCTGACCTGGGCAACCTAGAAACTTAAAAACTTTATTTTTTATAAAAAATAATAAAATGAAGTTTTCTAAAGATTTTTATAAAAATTAAAAAAGGGTGGGCAATGTAGTTCAGTATGAAGGCCCTGAGTTAGTCCAGAACAATAACCCCACCCACCCCAAATTCAGTGTCTGAAATCTACCCGCTCTTACTCTCTTCTGAATCTTGGGCATCAGAAACGCTGCAGACTTTCTTGCGCAGCGTTTTTGGTAACTTCTTGAGTGAGAAGAAAAGATGCTGTCTCTGTGAAGTGCACTCCCCCACGGAGCAAGGCGGGTCTCCACAGCCCTGTGGTCCCACAGCAGCTCCCCGAGCGCTGGGTGAGGGCTGCCTGGTGGGCTCCAGGGGCTGAAGTCGCTGGCGCCAGCACTAGGGTGGACGATTCAGCCCTGAATTAGTATTCAGGCTTTACAAATGATAAAAACAAAAACAAAACTCACCCTTTTTAAGAGCAGAGATTCGGTCTTTGAGAACATTATGAAGGGGACCCTGTGACCATAGACCGTTCCCGTAACATTGGCTGTCATCCTCCAAAGCAGTTGATGTGATGGAGAAGACAGATCCTACTGGCAGAGTTTAAGCACAGAGTTCCCCGAGGGTCCCTGCCCCTGCACACCGTCCTCTGCCCTCTCTCTGCTCTTGATCTGCTAGATGCTGAGGACCCTGTCACATACTGTGAAGGTGCATCTTTCTTGCATAGCCCCAGCCACACCCATACGCATGCACGCACGCTCGCATGCTCGCACGCTCGCTCGCTCTGCTCAGCAGTTCTCAGAAGGCTGCTGTACTGAGTTACCTACCTGCCGTGCAGACACTGGCCATCCCCTCCCCATTTCCCACCTTCACTTTTGCGGAGGGTTTTAGGAGCATGTGCCCGGGCTGCATCCTGCTCCACCGTAGCTCCCCACAGGTGACCAACCATAAGCAGCGAGTGCACTCGGAGCAGACAACGGGAGGGAGGGAGGCAGGGAGAGAGGCAGCGCCACAGAGCGGGCGCAAATCGAAAGGCTGCAAACCTGCTCAGCATGCTGCCCCAAGTGAGCGCAACAGACAGGGCCAGCAGGTAGGGCTCTGGCCCCTGGAAGAGGCTGTCTCTTCTGTTCTCTGGCCCACTCCCTTACCCCGGAAAGGGGTGAGACACAGCCAAGCTCCCCCAGGTTTAGCACTTCTCTCCACTCAGGTGTCCATAAACTAATAGAATTCCTCCTCACCCATGACTTTCAACTTACCTCTTGATTTTCGTCTGCCATTTTTTCTAAGTAGGGCTACTGGCCACTAACCCTGCAAATCCAACTGCCTCTGCCTGCAGTAGTCCACCCCATTCACGCGCCGGTCTTGGACGCGGGCTGCAGGGCGCATCATTTCCTCAGTCTGTCTGGTTACGGCTTCTGTGTCGGGTAGAGAACGCCTCACGGCCAGTGCCAACAGACTGCTGAAGAAAACTGGGACAGTAAAGCCCCAAAATCAAACCAGTATTTATATTTTAAAGAGATGAGAAAAGAATTCAATTACCAGGCATCCAAGTATGTCCTTTTCATGGGCTTTTTCTTTTGTTAAAGATATTTCTAGATCTTAAGCCCTAGAACAGATCATATAATCATATCAACAGATGCACATAAAGAATTTGCCAAAATGAATCTATTCCTAAATTTTTATAAAAGCTCTCATTATGGGAGAAATAGAAGAGAATTTCTTTAGCTAGCTAAGTGGCATCTATGAAACCACTGAACTAACACCATACTTCACAGCTAATGACTAGATGTGTCTGTCCTAACATCAGGAAGAACACAGGGACAGCCAACCACCCCATTTCTATAAACTTTCTACTGAAAGCTCTAGCCAGTGGAATGATACATCCAAAATAAAGAAGGCATACAATTGGGCAGAAATTGTAAAACCTTTTTTAAGAAAAGCCATTAGTATGATTTCAGGACATAAGATCAATATGAAAAATAAATTATATTTTGGTTTACTAGCCACTTAAAATATAAAATATACCCAGAAATTGTGTATACTTAAAATCTTTGAATTATAAGTATACATTGACATTGAGGCAGGAGGACAATTTGAGCTCAGCATGGGCAACTTAGTGACTTAGTGAGACCCGTGTCAAAATAAACATAAAATTTAAGAAGCTAGGGTTTTAAGTCAGTGAGAATCCTCTAGCTTTACTTCTAGTATGGCATATGTGAGAGACGGGGGTTGGGGAGAGCACCAAAGGTGCAAAGACATAATGTAGCGGTTTAAAGACTTCAAGAAATGAAAGGCAGTGTGTCTCTGTGTTACACGATCACTAGATGCTGTTTCTCCCAGCAGGTGGGCTTGACACATCCTAAGCAAACCCCAGCAGTATACCTTTAGAAATTGACAAAATCGGCTGAATCCAGAGACGCACACTTGTCATTTCAGTGCTCTGGGAGGCTGAGGCAGGAGCTCCTCAAGTTCCATTCACATCTGGCAATTAGTGAGAAGACCCTGTTTCAGCTAGAAAGGGCTTGGGCGCCGCTCAGGGTTAGAGCTCGCGGGGTTTGACCTTGGCGCCAGAGGCACCCGAGATTGGATACGCTGTTTGTAAGAGTCAGGAGGAAATGTAAAGCGCTTATAGTGGCCAACCAAAGGCACCGTAGAAGAAAGGTGCAAAGTCAAGCTTCACCCGACCGAGGCTTGCTGGAAGGCTCTGTGCTCAGTCAGTGTGGTGGAGGCTGACAGCGGAGCGACAGACCAGGACAGAGGCTACACGTCTGTTTGTCAAGGGGTCAGAAAATAGCAGATAATGTGTTCAACAAATGGTGCTGAGTGGTGAGCCGTCCACAACCGGAAAGCAAAAAGAACTCACATCAGTTACAAATTACCCCATGATGGACTCCTGACCAAAACGCGCAACTCCTAAAGCTTCCAGAGAGTACCCAGGAGAACACCTTCCTCAGCCTGGATTCCGAGACGTGCTCCATGAAGACCCACGTGAGAAGGGCGGGCGCAGAGTGATGCACAGACTGGACTCCTAGGGAAGCGTGTGGCCGCGAGGGCGCGGGGAAGGCCGCCGGCCGGCCGGCCATGCGTGCCGGATAAAGGACTCGCCGCCCGCTCGCTCTGGTTTCCTCACTCTCTCCAGCTGAAGTCTGGATTTCTGCCTCAGAGGCGCCGCGTCCGCGGAGCTCGCTGTGCCAGCCCCCCTGCCCTCCTGCGCAGCACCGACGCTGCTCTGGTGGCCTGCGCCCCCACTGCCGGGCCAATCTCCGCCGGCCCTGGGACTCCGTGTCGTGTGCGCGCTGCGCCCCAGAGCCCCGAGCAGGAGGCCCTCGCGCCCTGCACGCGTCCTGCTGTCTCATCCGCCCACGTCTGGATCTGCGCCTCCCTCAAACGGAGCTCAGCCCTCCTCCATTCCTCGCCTTGAAATCCTCAAGGCAGATTCACCTTGCCTGTCACTTCATGGCAAGTCTTCCTGTTAGGCATGCTCAGAGTGCCCGGGCTCGTCCTGCTAGTCCCTTTCTTCCACATGACCCATTAAGCAATATCTACTCACTGCTCCTCGCCCGGGCAGGGGATCCTGCCGGCGGCCTCCGTGTGGGGCATGGACCACCATAGAGAATGGACTCATACGCCTGCGCCTAGAAATCGTAACAGAACCAAGTTAACTTAGCGAAGCGGAGTCCCAGGCATAGCATTTGGGTTTTTAAGTTTAAAATAAAGATCATTCTCGCAGATCAAGAGAAAGAAAATGAATGTTTTAAATATTTTGGGTCCCATCTGTGCATCAGAGATCCTCATCTGCTCCTAACGTGACTAACTGCAGGCTTCATCTGCTTGTTTGAGAAAGTATTTGACAAGTTCAAATGTCTTAATGTGGGGAGACACCCTACTACCACTCACAGCCTCGCTTCTGCCTAGCATGGCTGGCTACAGGAAATCAGGACTCCGTGGCTTCCGCAAAGCAGAGTGACACATGCAGGTCAGGTCCTTGGATCTTAACAGCCTATAGGTGGCTGACCACTGGGATTGAGAGCAACACTCGGCTCAGGAAAATAAGATTGTGGGTGTGACAACGCACCTCAGTGCTGGATTTACACCACCTTTGTTCCGCCATGTAAGTCCTGGCAGTAAATTTCTCATTGATATTCTTTCAGAAAAGTTTATGATCAGTGTCACTTTGTCATTGCTACTAAGTATCAAGGGTGTTTTGCAGTATCTGTGACAGCCCCTAGCTCTGATGGACGTGGCTTCTGACAGTTCCATTTCCAAAGAGGAATCCATCTATCCTTGGCTAGGATAGGGATGAGAGTTCAGCTGATTTAAAGCTAGAGGCCTGGGCCAGCCAGGCAGCTCAGGGGACTGAAGCACAATGCCAGTACTGTCCCACTTCACAAAGTTAAGAATGAGAACTTGGAAAACTGGTACACTTCCAGTCACCCGGGTAGCGCTGCTCCAAAACTGCTGCACTAGATTTGAAAAGAAACTGTTCCCTTAAAGTGGGGTGTGGAGCATTAGAAGAGAATCACCAAGACCCAGGAGGGGCCACATCTCCAGCTCTTACTGCCCGGCAACGCGCAGGTGGCTCTCGATAAACACAGGCAGGGTCACTGGTGGACGACTCCACTATCCCCAACTTGGGGCCTCAACAGCAAAAGAAGAAGCCAGCTACTGGGAGGGCCCCTTGCGCCCCATGCTCAGTCGCCTGCACCCATTAGGTGACCTCCTCGCTGCCTCAAGCTCCTGCCCTCTTCTCACGACCCAGATGGGATGCAGACAGTGGGACTCTTACCATCATGTGCTACTCTGACATGAAGGAGTATAGCTGAGGGTTAGGTCAAATGGCTTAAAAAGTGAGTTCTGATCTGAGTTCTGTTCATGAAATAAAAGGGAAGAGGCCCTTTTCTTGGGAATTTGTTGGAAGGGAAGAAAGAAACAATCAAGAGCAAGTCCACTTGGTAAAGCGACTCGGGGTATGAGGCAGAGTAGAGTCAGGACTGAAAGAGTCACAGGGAAAAGGGGGAAGAGCTGTTACTGGAGAGCCCGAGCCCAAGTGAGGGGACGAGAAGGAGAAGGGGCAGGAGTACAGGGGAGACTCAGGTGGCCTCTCCAGCGGAGTCACTCGGGGCTGATGTCAGTGCACATGAGGCAGCTGTATCGCACATTGTGCTAGGATGAAAGGCACTTTTCAGTAGGTTTGAAAGCTGCAAGGATAATTCCTACCTGGAGAAGCACACTGTGGAGGGCTATGCAGAGGAGAACGGGGATGACTTCTACCTGTAAGTTCCTGTCAAGAAAGACGTCACTGTGATAAGCACCAGCTGTGCTCAATCACCTCCATTCAATGCAGCTAATAATTAAGAAGGCAAAGGGACCAACAGTTCCCAGCCCAAGCAAGCAGTGCAGGGAAAGGGTGAGGTGAGTTCTCTCAGCCCTTCTAATGTTGGTCAAGAATTCCAGACTTCTAGCAATTATCTCACACCAAAATATTCTGTCACCAAGACATCAGGGTGTGCCTGGATTCCTGTTTGGGTGTACTAGAGCAGGAAGCCAGGCCCCTGTGCGAGACATGAACTCCGCAGCTGCGCAGGTGGCCTCTCCAGCCCCACGGCACACGCCGGTCCATCAGCTGGAGACTCTTTCAGATGAAGAGCAAGCCCGCCTATTGTTAGCTCTCAGGCTGCGACCTCCGTAGCTTAAATAATTTGCTTCCAACTATTCCCTTCTTCTAAAGACAGGAAGCCCTGGTTTGCTCTAGCATGGAATAAGCTCTCCTCTCCTCCTGGCACAGGCCTTCTTCTCTGAGTTCCTAATCTATGCTATCCGTTTTTATGTTAAAAACCGATACATAAGTCTCATGATTGGGCCTATACAGCACATACAGTATCACGGAGATAAGGAAGGCATCGCTGTGTCCTTCAACTTTTTAAGCCATGAAAGAAGAAACGGCCCCCAACCTTCCATCAGGCCTGTGAGTGCAGCGCGTATGCAGCAGCGGCCTGTGGTGCCAGTTTCACTTGCAGACAGAAAACTCGCGTTTACAAGTCACACTTTGGCCACGCCTCGGCCCCATCTTCAGCTAACGCACAAGTTCGCTGCACTGGAGGGCTGAGGTTCGCATGCTGCCCCGTGGCACCCTGGTTCTTGACAGTCATGTGCTTGGTAAGCCCACAATGCACTGCGGCGACATCCTCCGCCAGGTGCTGCACTATGGGAAGAAGAGACTTCAGCGTGCGACAGCTGACACTGCAGAGCTGGTGCCTATTTATCTTACTGAGAATCTTCAGCGCTAAGCCAGAGGCTCCTACTGCAGCTTGAGAAGGCAGAACATGAACCGTATCATAGTCCACACAGACAATCCCATGAGGGGTTAGCCAAAGCATGTTGCGCAACGCCAACCTCTCCACTCTTAGGTGCCGTACCAAGAAAGCGCAGGGGAGTGGACGACCTAGACCAAACTTTAAAGCGCTTAGAATCTTCATTTCCACTTGTTTGATCTGGCACTCAGGCTTGAGGCTTTCTCGTGATGTCTTTTATCTGCACACTACCCGACGCCTACCTGCCATGCCCAGGGCACCTGGCTCTGCCCTTGACCACTGCGGTCCACTGAGACCAGCTGCTCTGAGCCCTGCCACACAGTGCCACCCAGATCCCTTCTCACCAATATCCTGTTACTTTCCCTATGCGCTGGATCCATGGCTTTTCTCAAAACTTATCTGATTTCTCCTTTTCTTCACCAGAAGGAGGTGAACTGAATGTGTACAACCTTCCTTTATCCTCACATTTGATACAGATTGAACTGCATGTCCCTCAGAAAATCTCTGTGTCGAAGCTCTAGCCCCCAGTGTGACTCTATCTGGGAAAAGCCCTTTCAGGAGATAATTAACGGCAAGTGACACCCTAATGGGGATCCTGGCCCACAAGTACTTGTGCAGAGAAGTCAAGTGAGGACACAGCGAGGCGGCGGATGTCCGAAGTCAAGGACACGGGCCCGGGGGAACCAAGCTTGCAGGCATGCAGACACCCTAATCTGGGGCTTGGGGCTTCCAGGTTGAGACAACAGCTTTCTACTGCTTACCTACCTGGCCTGGGGCACTCTGTCACGACAGGCCTAGCACACAACTATATCAACTCCAAGACTGGCACAAGGGGCCGCAGCGACCTAAAATGCCTCTAGGAAACCCAGGAGGCAACATAGTGAAGAGACAACCTATAAAGTGGAAGAAAAATATTAATAATACATTTGAGAAAACTATAGCTATAGAAAATGCATAAAGAACTCAACAGCAGAAAAGTTCAACTAACTTATGGCTAATGACTTGACATCTAGATAGTTCTTTAGGAAAACTGACAAATGGCCAAAGGTATATGACAATTGTCCGTTCCCACTAATTAGCAAGGAAACATAAACTGAACTATCGGGGTACACGTGTTAGAATGGCGAGAACCAAAAAGAAAGGATGACAGGTACTGGAGGGGACATGGAACAAAGGGACATGCACACCATCACTGAGGATGCCAATTAGTGTGGGCGTTACAGAAGACAGCATGGAAGACCCCAAACCTATAAACTCCTGCGATGTTCCGCAGTCCCCCGCCAGGCATATGTGCAGAGGAAAGGATAGCAGCACGTCAAGGAACTGCCTGAACACCCATGTTCCTGGCCCCGCCCCTTGCAGGCAGCGTCCCGGAACACAGTCACAGTTTGTGCCAGCACACGTGTGTGCATTGTAATGTTCCACTGCTCCTGCCTCCCTAAAACAGTTATCCTCTGGAGCATCACCTGATTGCTTGTTTGCTTGAATTTTTTGAAGACTGAACATCTATTAGAGGATCACTGGGCCTCTAAGGTATGTCCTCTGCTGCCCAGAGCTCGGGGCTCCTGACCTCTGAGGATACTTCTGAGGACGAGCCCGCTACTGTGGGAAGTAAGGGGGAGCATGCCTCCTGGTTCCTGCCATCCAAGGCCTGCTCAGGCAAGGAGCCGTGCGGATGATGGTGTCACGTGGGGACGACATTGCCCTGCTCAGCACCAGCACTGAAGCTGGCGGGGGAATCTGCTGTGGGCCAGTCCCGGGTGCTTGTATTTGCGTTTTGCTGCTGAACACAATTTCAGACAGCCACAGTTTAATGGAGGAAAGGTTTAATTTAACTCATGGTTTGGGAGAAATCAGTCCCTGGTAAGATGACTTCAAGGTAGAAATATCACAGGAGAAGGACATGGCCTAGGGAAGCTTAGTTTTTGGTGGGAGGGGGGCTCAGCAGGAGACCGCACCAGAGAGAAATAGGCAGAGGCCCAGCTAGAGTGCCCAAAGCCATGCGTTCACTCAGCAGCACGGCATACCGACCTGCTGGGCTTTTCTTAATCCAGGAGAGTGGACACATCAGGATTAGCAGTACTGGAAGGTGCCGTGCAGGGCAGGGCATTTTGGACACCTGAGCAGTGACAAAGCCCTCTGGGCAGAGGCACGCGCCTAGAATCCCAGCACACGGGCAGGGCGAGGCAGAAGGGTCACACGTTTAAGTGCAGCCTGGGCAACTCAGTGGGCCACTGAGGGTTTATCTCCAAATGAAAAAGGGCTGAGATTTAGCTCAGCATCAAAGTGCTAGGTTCAGTCCCAGGATCACAAATATGTGTTCCTGCACACGCATGTGCGTGCACACACGATTCTATTTAAAACAAAAAAATAAAACCACCACCAGCCACTCATTTCCTCTTCTCCTCCAAGTGAAGCCTACCTACATAATGAAGGTGACGACAAAAGAATCAAACTCTGTACGTGGTAGAAAAGACGGATCCCTTCCCAGGCCGGGACACGGCAGCACACAGTCCTGCTGGCGCAGGGGCTGCTGAGAGCCCCAGACCTGTGCTCAGGACCAAAATGAAAGCTCTGCCTCTTGCGCTTGAGGCCCTCTCCTGGGAGCTGCCAGCAGACAGGAGGCTGGCTCCACTAAGCCCCGGGGGCTCCCAGGAGGCTGGCTCCACTAAGCCCCGGGGGCTCCGCTCCCCTCTGTGTCAGGAACTTCCCAGGGGAGGCTCCAGCCCAAGGGAGGAAGCTGCCTTTAAAGACCCATTTCACAGAAAATAGCACAACCAATAAATGCTCACGGGGACTGGAAAGGCCCGTGCAAGTTTCAACCTGCTGAGATTTCTGCCTCAGCCTTCGGACTCTCCAAGGCAGTAAGAGGCAAATCCACCAGCTGGGTGGAGAGGTCAGGGGACAGAAGCGGAGAACCCATCTCACTCCAGGGCAGAAGACAGGGCCTGAAGGGGCAACAGCTACCCCTGCAATTTGGCCCTCAGGCCCCAGGCCTTCCCGGCTCCCTGCAGGGAGCAGCTCTGGGAAGTCGGCCGATGGCGAATCAGGCCCCATGTGCGCACAGGCTGTCCCTCTGTAGGAGCAGGATCTAGGACTGGAATGAGCTGCCCTGTGACAGCTTCTTCTCTGGGGTCTCGCTCCCTGCTCACCACCACATTCTCCATGGGCACTCCCAGGAGCCCTGCAGCTCCACAGAGCGTGCCCCAGAGCAGTCCATGCTGGCCCGGGGGCCTGCAGGGGGCAGCACTCAGCACATGTGTGCCTACTTGGAGCCCCACCTGGAACCACCTGCAGACCCAGGCACAAGCTGGGAACACGGCTCTTTTTCAGGAAAAGGCCGCAAAGCACATCGCCACATTTTGCGGAGACACACGGTGGAGCAGGGCAAAACCAGTTCGGGAGGAAAATCAGCTGTTACAGTTCAAAATTTGTGCTATTACTTGTGCTACACTGTACTATTATTTATCTTGCAAAAGCCTCCCAACAAGGTTTTTCCCAGCTCTGAGCTGCCTGACCCACAGGGCGCTGAGTTTGATCCAC
>NW_004524775.1:1831285-1836538 GCF_000260255.1 Octodon degus | reverse complement strand
GTCCTGGGCAGCCCCCCAGAGGCCTGTGACCTCCACCATGACAGAATCCTGGGGCCTGAAGGAGACGGCCTAACTCGTTTGCCGCGGGTGGGCATCATCGTGCTCCCCAGCAGGGCATGGGTGAAGGCGGGTACAGACCGATTAAAGCAGACAAGGACAATTCACAGGACACACGCCATACACCCCGCACAGCCATCACCACAGCCCCGTGAGGACAGCACTGCTCGGAGGCGGGGCTGGGGATGGCATGGGGCAGCAGCTGTGCTCAAGGTCGGGGCTGCTAAGGACCTGAAGGAGCCGGCTGAAGGTGGCTGGGCCCCACTGCATCTCCTCAGAGCATGTGGGACACAAGATGGAGCCCTGGTGCTCCAGGCCAGCTCCACAGGCAGTGCAATCCCCTTGCCGTCAGGTTGTCCAGAGTAGACATGCCAGAAGTGAGAAGGCAAGGCAGAGGTCAGAGGAGACCAAAGTCACGGACCAACAGGTACTGCCGCCTCCCCCTGCCTCTTCCAAACGATCTCCTGTGTCAGTGACTGAACAGACAGTGGAGACATGGGTGCTGGGGAAGGAGAGATAGACAGCAGGCATCAACTTAAGAGAATCACAAATCCCTCCAATACCCAGCTCCCTGCAGAAGCCCACCCACGTGGACCTGTATTCGTGCACGTGGCCGCCCTCGCAGCTCTGGCAACACGTAGAGCAGACACCTCACCACATTCTTAATGAGAACCCTGGAGACAGAGCTGCATTGCTTGGCAATGGGGACCCAGGCCCATGGTCATGCAGACAGCAGTGGAGTGCATGAGGCTGAGACTCGGCGACTGTGCCCTTGCTTTTTCTGCCTACTCAGGTCACCCTCGACTCCTTCATTACTTAGGAAACCCCCTGCCCTGCACTCTGCCTGAGAACTGGAGAGAAAGGGACTCAGCGTGCATTCCGGTGGGCAGAAGGGCTGGGCACACCGTGGTGCTCTGCGGTGTGTGTGTCACGCCGTGCTCTAAGAAGGGTAAGTGTATCTATCTCCTCAAGCGTCACTGCTCAGTCCCGAAAAGAGTAGTTGTTAACATCCAGCACACTATCCTTAAACAGCATACTGTGCAACAGAACGCTAGAACTCAGAAAACAAACTCGTTTTTGTTCTAAGGATTGAGCCCAGGGTAAGCACTCACTCTACCTCTGAGCCACACCTCCAGTCCAGACACAAAATGTTCTGCTGTACTTACTCATTACAAACTTAAGCGCAAGCCACCTCCATGAGGAGCACAGACGCCCTGGACAGCACGGCTCTGCGGGTGAACAGAGTTTACAGGAAGGGCAGCAGAGAGCAGCCTTCAGGGAGAAGGGCGCAGGGCTTCCTCGTTGGAGTAAGGCCAGGGCAGTGCAATTGGGGTTCAACACAGGACAGAGACACGCACATGCAGGCACCCCTAACCTGCCCTGGGAGGGATGCCAGGCAGCCCCCCCCCCACCTTCAGTGCCTTCCTGAGGGTCCCAGGTGCCAAGGCTCAGACTTGAGGTGCCTGCCTCCTCCTTCATCAACACACAACCTGCTCCAGGTCAACCTGCACAAACTCTGTGCATTTTGGGTTGGAGACAGGGTCTTGCTATGTAGCCCAGGCTGACCTCACACTCCTGGAGGGCAATCCTTCACCTCAGCCTCCTGAGTGCTGGGATTACAGGTGTGTACCACCGCATCCAGCCACAAATTATGAAAATGCAACTAGTTTAATAGATCTGGACAAATTACAAAGAATCTCCTTTCTGGATAACTTGCTAAGGGAGGCACCACTGATGCTTCTTCCCTCTGCCCTCCATTATGCAGGGAAAGGCTAAGGGACTGAGATAGTTTTAAGCAAGCAATATTCTTTCAAGCCCCTACTTTTGTTTATCAGATTTTTTTTTCACTTATTAGCCAACATGCAAGATTGAGCTCATTCTCTATGACAGACACAGCAGGTCCCTTAGCCCAGTCTGGGACAAGACAATGGGAAAAGATCCACATGTTCAGTGGGGGTACACACCATGAGCCCTGTGGAACACGCTCCAAGCGGGGCAGCCGCCCATTTCCCTGGACACTGCACTCTCTGAAAGCCTGACATGGGGCATTAGTTCCGCTGGTGAAGCAGACGCGGTCTCATCTGAGATGCAAGCGGCCCATGTGATGCTGAACCGCACTTTACTCTCGACTGTGGAGAACAAGGCAGGTGTAGGCTGCACAAAATAAACCCATTGCCTCTTCGCAGGTGTGAGCAGCTTTTTGTCATTTGATTGCTGCCCACCACAAGGCAGAGCCTGCAGCCTCTTTTTTCTCTGTCAAGAACATTTGCTTTGTGTGTCAAGCCTGGCTCCAAATCCAATTCACACCAAAGGTGTGCGAAGGCCGCGCCTTCTTCTCGGCATGAGACTTCTGACAAGGACACGGTTTTCACAGCAAGAGTAATTGGGCTGGAGGTGTTAGAGTGGATGGCAGACAGTGCTTCCCTGGGACGTGAGGCCTGGCCGGTTCTGCACGCTGGTCTGCAGGGGCTGGGATGGGAAGAGGAGCCCACGCTGTGCAGGTGCCGTGGCTGTGGGTGCAGCGCCCACAGGCAGGACCACAGGCAGGACTTCTGGGGGAAACATGGGAGCTCCCACCCCAGGGAGTGCCGGGAGCTGCAATGCGTCACGCAGCTGCGGCCTGCACTTCTGGGCAGCTGCCTGCTACTGGCCCCTAACTGTGCTGAGGAGACGCCTGCAGGAGCACAGTGCAGCCCTGAAGAAGCAGGGCGGGGGCGGGCATCTCTCTAGAGCGGGATGCCTCACCAGGAGCTCTCCTGGCCCTCCAGGAGGGTGCTACTTGGAAGGTTCCCGGAGTCACTGTCACTTTTCCAGCCCTCATCATGTCTGCGCAGGTCCTGGCTGTTTGCCCCTGGGGGCCAACTGCAGGACCGAAGCCCTCTGGTCAAACTCCGTCATCACTGCAGCAACCAATGAGTCCTCCTCATGTGGCCGCCCACAGAGCCTGCCCAGTTACTTTCACCCTCAGACCCTTCCATGATACTGCCTCAGGACTTCAGAGCAAGGCGTCTTGGGCCAACAGCCTCTCCTTCCCTCCTGAGCTAAGGAAACCCTGTTCTTTCTTACATTCCTCACATTAAATACTTCCATGTTGCGTCTGAGGATGTAGCTCAACGGCACAGTGCTTCTCCGTTACATACACAGGCTTGCGTCTCCTCCCCAGTGCCAGGAAAGAAGACCGATTTCTGCATCACTCCCAGGATCCTCCAGTGCGCCACAGACCACTGGCGCAGTGTAACCTGCTCTTAGTGGGACAAGGACGGCACGGCCCCTGTGCTGCACATTTAGACACCACTCGCACGCCCCAGGGCAGCCTGAGGACAGGCAGGGCTGCCAGCCCACAGCACAGACACGGAGCTATGAGCGGCGGAGGCAGCGGGACTCCCCGAAGATGCTTCTTGGAGAGCAGGCAGAGCTTTAGGCGCAGGGACACTGAACTGGAATTTGGAGCAGTGCCCGGGCCTCGAGAGGACACCTGCAGATGACACGGGCCACCTGCTGGAGGGCCACAGTGATGACCACGAGCAGTTAACGGTAGGCGAAGGAAGAAGAGGAGCCGCTCAGCGTCGTCACGCCGACTCCGCTTTCTCCCCGTGGCAGTCTGTGACCAACCATCTGCACACGTGGCCGTGAGGGCTTCTGGGAGGCTCCTTTCCACTGCAGTGCACACGTCCTTCCCCCACCTGGTAGAGCTGAAGCGGTATGTTAAGAAGACTTCCCAGAACAGGAAGGAGTGCACTGCTTTCCGCACTACCAGGGCATTCACCTCCCTTCAGTGCAGCAGCGTCGGAGACGATCCACACAGCACAGTAAGAGCCCAATCCGTACGCTGGCACGTGGCCTCCGTCTGTGCTGCCTCCTCAGTGACACTGGCTCTGCGGCACACAGCTCAACATTCCCTTGGGGCTCCATCCGAGCCCCTGGATATAACGTCCTCCCACCATGGCTTCAGGCCAAGGCCTGAGCCTTATGCAAAGACCAGCAGATAGTGTCCAAGCAACGCCAGCACCAGTCACAATTTAAAAAACATCACATCAGAGTTCTAGAAAGGTGGAGGGAGAAAATGTATGCAAAGGGTCAGCCTGAGCCGGACTCAGCATGTGGGGATGCGGCCGAGGAACCGGTATCACCAGAGGTGGGCAGAGGACGAGTGAGGGCAGCTCTGGCACCGACAGGAAGCCGGGCACGTGGGGGCGTTCAGAGCGGGGCAGGCATGGGCAGCACTCCCTGCCATGTAAGTGTTGCAGGGCTTTGAGCATGTTGCTGAAGACCATAAGCTGGCACTGGTAGCTACTGCGATAGTGTTAGCAGGGGGAGGGGGCTTCACCGCTAGACTGCTGCTGCTGCTGAGTCAGGGGCTCACAGAGTCACGTGCTTGGCCCTTCTTGCCGGCCTCCTCTCCTCTCACCCTCTGCCTTCTTCCATCTATGATGCATGTGCTAAGGAAAGCCGAACTCCGGCTCACTGGACAGTGGCCCTTCGACCTTGCACCTCCCAGTCTCCAGAACAATGAGACGATAATGTTCTCTTCGTTGTGGATTTTGCAGTCCTAGAGTTCTGCTGGTAACAGCGCGAAAGGCACCGAGGCCCACAGAAGCCAGCCACCAAGCAAGGAGTGCTGGCGAATCCCACCACTGTGCTGCTCACCAGCTTCTTGCAGTCAGACCACACACTTCTGTTATGTTACTGCCTTCCAATATTTATAAAACCAGAAGAAATTTGCTTTCATGGAAGGTCTTTGAAAATTGCTGCTTAATGATAAGATCATGATAATCATCATATTTATCTAATTAGCTCTGTAGTCATTTTAATTCAAGGCAACTAATGATGCTAGATTAGGAATCCTAATGTTAGGAGCCAGAGTTAGGCTTTCACCACAACACTTGCCAACATCATTTACACCAAGTTTTAAAAATTTTAAAAAGCCAAGAAAGCATCTCTAAGTAGTCTCCTCAAAGAAATGTCTGACAAAAATGGGCTAGTGAGCTCTTCACGTGTCTTGGATCTTGCACATGGAGTTCCAGTTGGAAATGGGATAAGCACGTATGCGAAGAGCACTTGCTCTTGGAGCTCAGACTCATTTTCTTCAATTAAAGGGTGTAACATATCATCTTGGAATTAAACTTCTCTAAACATATATTTACATTTATATGTTTATGAGAGAGAGGGAAAGAGAGAGAGAGAGAGAGAGAGAGA